>NC_138747.1:23826355-24098855 GCF_965113295.1 Leuciscus leuciscus | reverse complement strand
CAAAAAATGTAATTCTATCTTTAATTACTCACCCCCATGTCGTTCCAAACCTGTAATACTTTCTTTCATCTTCAGAACACAAATGAAGATCTTTTTGATGAAATCTGAGAGCTTTCTGTCCCTCCATTGACAGCTACACAACTACCACTTTGGCATTTCAAAAAGTTCACAAATAGATTGTGAAACTAATCCATATGAAATGAGTGATTTAGTCCACATTTTCTGAAAAGATACAATAGCTTTATATGATGAACTGATTGAATTCAAGCTTTTATTCACATATAAACATTCATCAACTGTTACGGTCACAGCCATAACGTAAAAGAGGGTCAACACAAAAGTCTCAATCCAATATGGGTTTTATTTATGATCAATAATCATAACATAAGATGGGGGGAGAAAATTAATAGGGAACCGTCGCACAAATCCCGCCGCCCAGATGTAGCAACGAAGCTCCTAATATCCATGCTCATCCGGTCCTCTGGGGTAGGGAATCTGCTCATAAGACTCAGGTAACAAACATTTCCAACCACTAGAAAGCAGACAAACCATTAATCGGATTTACCAATGAGCAAACACGGCGAACTCCAGGGGCTGGAGCTAGGCTCCCCGATGTAATTGTCCAGAATATACTGCACCTCTTTTTGCAGAAGAGCTCTTTTCAGCAGATTTATGCAATATGGATGCTGTTTAATAGGTTGAGTGGTGGACCCCACATCAATATCGTGCGCAATAACGGACGTCTGGCCAGGGATGTCACTGAATAAAATCGGAAATTGGCTCACTAACTCCAAAACATCAGCTTTCTCAGTAGGAGATAAATTTGGTAACTGACTAGACAAATTTAAGAGAACCTTGAGGTTGCAGTGATCCAGCACAACACCAACACTTTGTCACCAGGGTTAAAATTTGTTCTCTAGCTTTCTTATTAAACCAAGTCTTCATCTTGTCTTGCATTTTCTCAAGATTTTGTTTGGCTAGCTTACGGACTCTGTAAATGCGTGTACAAAACTCTGTGACGTACTCGAGAAGGGTTCTACTTTTTAAATCACAGAGCCATTTCTCTTTTAATATGATCAAAGGTCCACGCGGAATGTGGCCAAAAACCAATTCAGCAGGGCTAAACCTGAGTGATTCTTGTACCACTTCACGTGAGGCAAAAAGTAACCACGGAATTCCCTCTTCCTAGTCTCGTTCAAGTTCAAAACAATAAGTGCGAATTATAGACTTCAGGGTCTGGTGAAACCTCTCCAGTGCACCCTACATATGACTTTCAGGGTGATAAACAGTGTCGTTATACTTATACACTTAAGCACTCTTGAAAACGTACGAGATGTAAAATTCGTCTCCTCGTCACTTTGGATTGTTTTTGGCTAGTAAAAAAGTGTAAAGAACTTAATGAATTTCCTTGGATATCGTTCTCGCAGTAATGATACGTAAAGGGACCGCCTCGGGAAAACACATAACCGCGCACATTATCTTCAGCAGATATTTGTAGCCAGACTTTGAACGGGGAAGAGGTCCAACATAATCAATTATTATGTGTTCAAATGGTTCCGACACCATCTGAATTGGATAAAGTGGGGCAGGCGGAATAGTTTGGTTGGGCTTCCCTACCATTTGACAAATGTGGCAAGTTTGGCTGTAGCGTGAAACATCCTTCTTCAGACCCTGCCAATAAAAACGTAGCAAAATCCGATCATACGTTTTTATAACACCTAAATGACTAGCTGGACCATTATGTGCCACATCCAAAATCAGCTCTCAGACAACTGGAACCACAATTTGAACAGTATTCCACTAACGGTGCCCACTTTCTCATCAATGTAGCATCTTTGGTGGTGGGTGAGGAGATTCCCCCCTTCTATGTAAAGCTTTTTGAGTGCAGAGAAAAGCGCTATATAAATGTAACAAATTAATTATTAATCTGTGAGAAAGTATGCCAGGGTCACACTCACACTTTCCTGTTCTGGATCGATTAAGTCAATGGAGCAAGAGTACGATCTGACCTTTGAGCAGCAATTAATTTATCAAGAGACCATAGAAAATGTAACCGTGCATGCCGAGAAAACCTCAGGACACTTCAGAACACTGTCATCAACAGTAGCAACGAGCGTCACAGATACAACTTCAGGTGGCACAATTAGGACAACTACATCCAGCTAAATAATTTCCTAAAACGAAGGTTACATCAGGAATTGGAAGAGATGGATGAACAACCACTACCACATCACATGTCACCAATTCCGATTTCAAGTGAACTCTGTGTGATGGTACTTCCATAATTCCCATTTCACAAACGGGCAGAAGTTCACCCAGTCCCGGACCAGACGCAGTTCCACTTGGCAGGAAAGGTCCATATCCAGTCTTGTCAGGATGAATAATGCAGTCAGATGTATTACCATCAGGTTTTGAACAGAAGTCACCCGAAACTAACCCAACGGGTTTTGGATTAGACTTCCTTTCAAGAACAGGACAGTTTGTAATCAAATGACTGGAAGCCTTATAATAAAAACAGACTCTATCACCAAACGAAACGATAGGCTTACTACTGAGTGTTGAAGTGGAACAGCATTGTCACAGTTGTGTTCTGTCCTGAGTCTTGTTTTCCTTAGTCACATGTCTTCCTTTGTTCTGTTCTCCCGCCACTCATTTGTTCCCACGGTAACCCTTATTAGTGGTAACCCTTATTAGTTCATCTGTCACACCTGTTACCTTGTTAGTCTTGTCAGCTGTCTCGTTTCCCTGATCTGTTTCTCCTTGTATTTAAGCCCTTTGTGTTACCTTGTTCATTGTCCGATCTCCGTCGTATTAAGTGTGTGTGAACCTTCTGCCTGTCTTCTATGTACCTGTAAGATTTATATTGTGAGTAAAAGTTTGCATTGGAACTTTTGATTCTCCTTCGTCTTCTTCTGCCTGCACCACACCGTGACAGAAAATCAACCGGCCAAAATGGACGATAGGGTGAGCATTATCGTCATGGCTCAGGAGAGCCAAAACTTTTTTTCATTCGTCAAGGACTTTTGCCGCCTTGCTGTCACCAGCACCCTCGATGACGAGAGCCTGAGCACCTTGTTCTGGATCGGGGCCACATTCAACCATCCAATCGACCTCCCTGACACCACAGGACTAGACTGGAGGGAGACTGTCATCCGGTGTCTGGAGAGCATCATGCCTTGACTCAGAACACAGCCAGACACTGTTCCTCGACATGTTCCTGCTCCAACATCTGTTCCTTTTCCTAGATCTGTTCCTGCCCCAAGGACTGTCCATATTCCCAGATCTTTTCCTGAGCCTGTATCTGAATCTGTTTCCGAGCCAGTATCTGAATCTGTTCCCGAGCCTGTATCTGAATCTGTTCTCGAGCCTGTATCTGAATCTGTTCCCGAGCCTGTATCTGAATCTGTTCCCGAGTCCGAGCCTGAGCCTGTTCCCGAGCCTGAGCCTGTTCCCGAACCTGAGTCTGTCCCTGAGCCAGAATCGGTTCCTGAATCCCCACCCAGCCTCCCTCTCCCATCTGCCACCTCTCAACCCTTCTTCCACCACTGCCTGTCAGCCCCTCAGCTCATCAAACCACCTTCGGGGGGGGGGTCGCCGTGGGTCTGCCAGCCTGCAGCTCCAGTCTGGTCAGTGGGTCCCCGGTCTTCTCCTCCAACCTCCGTGACCAGGACTATACCTCAGCCCGTCGATCCATCAGCTCAACCTTGGCTCCTACCTCCCTCATCTCCACCGTGGCCCATCAGTCCACCAGCTGCGCCAGGCTCCCTCGTCCCTCCAGCTTCGCCTTGGTCGTTCGTCGGCCTGCCCTCGCCTCGGGACTACACTCTGGCTTCGCCTCGTCCCTTTGTCCCTCTGGCTCCGTTGGGCACTTCTGGATCCCCGCCTGCGCCTCGGTCGCCAGAGCCGTCGGTATCGCCATGTCCCTCGGGATCCTCAGCATTGCCCTGGCTCATTGGCTCTCCGGCTCCATCCAGGTCTCCACTTCCACAGGTCCGCCTCCATCAGTCGGCCCCCTGGAGTTGTCAACCCTTTCTCCACCATGGCTCCTCCCTCCGTCGTCTCCGCCCTGGCCGTCTGCACGGCCGCCTGCACAACCTGCTCCACCCTGGCCACCTGCACAGCCTGCTCCGCTCTGGTCCCTCCTGCCTTCTGTCTGCCCTCACCTACTCTTCGGGCTCCTCCCTCCCTTCCTCCCTCCCTTCCTCCCTCCCTCCCTTCCTCCCTCCCTCCCTTCCTCCCTCCCTTCCTCCCTCCCTCCCTCCCTCCCTCCCTCCCTCCCTCCCTCCCTCCCTCCCTCCCTCCCTCCCTCCCTCCCTCCCTTCCTCCCTCCCTTCCTCCCTCCCTCCCTCCCTTCCTCCCTCCCTTCCTCCCTCCCTCCCTTCCTCCCTCCCTTCCTCCCTCCCTTCCTCCCTCCCTTCCTCCCTCCCTTCCTCCCTCCCTTCCTTTTGATTGAACTTTTGATTCTCCTTCGTCGTCTTCTGCCTGCACCACACCATGACAAGCATGTGTTTTATCCCACGATTTCTCTTTATGTGTTAAAATAAAGTCATCAGCTAAGGTAGCGGCTTTGTGGAGTGTATCGGCCTTCTGTTCATTTATGTATGTAGAAAGAGCAGCAGGTAAGCAATTCTTATATTCTTCCACCAAAATGAGTTGTCTTATTTGTTCCTTATTTGTTTAAACTTTTTGAGACGAGCACCAGCAACGATCAAACATTATTTCTTTATCTTGCGCAAACTCAAAGTAGGTCTCACTGGGAGGCTTCGAACAATGTCTGAAATGCTGTCTATAGGCGGATCTTTTGTGACGTCATTGTTTATGTTTGTCGCGTTGCATCATGGGAATCGTGTGGCAGGAAACACCGCTAGATACCTCTAGATACCTGTAATTTGATTGTTTTGCACGTTTGGAGGAGGATTTAGAGAAGAGGATGGTTCACTCTTGCTGTGTGGTCGAGTACGGCTCGTTGGGGGCCTGATAAAAAGTTTTTTCGAATTCCCTCCGAAAAGGATCGTGAAAAATGAAAGAAATGGTTGCGTGCAATTAGGCGATTGAACCTGGACGCTCCGAAGAAAGCCTGGATTCCTGCAGCTAACGTTACTGATCGAGTTTGTGAGGCTCATTTTGTTCATGGTAGGCCTAAGTCTTAGTGACTATGTATTTATAGAAGATTGAATAAAAAAAATAATAAAACTGAGTCAAATCAACCGAGTCATATGTTTTCGCGTTCTGATTCAGGTGTCCCAAACCGCGATCCACAGCACCCAGACTATGTTCCTTACATCAAAATGGGCTATTCTGGATCGCAAAACTTAAAAGCAAAAGAAAAGGCTGTTCTAACCTCTGCTTTTAGCACGATCACTGCTTTCTGTTTGGCAGAAAAGATCGGCCCAACTTTTCGAAAAAACAAAATAATCTTTTGAAAGCCTTTAATCTTTCATGAGTGAAGGGTCCAGGGGTTTCTATTAAATAAGAATAAATGTCTCCCCAGCAGATTGGTGGCCAAGACACGGGCGAGTCGGACCAACGTTTTTTGTCATCCCAGATCTCATATGGGCTTTGAATAACTTCGATTTTGTCACCAATACAAATTTTGAGCTTCTCTCCAAACCTCCTCCGGTCTTCAGATGTTAAAGTGCTTATATATTGTGGATTTCGCCCGCTAACTCTCTTGAAAATGCTCGTCGCGTCTTTACTGCCCGCAATACTGTTTGTTTTGTTGCCACACAACCACTCGCGCATGCGTACAAAGATGTCAACAAAGATCCTCCTATACGCCTCTGGAACTAGCTCATAAGCTTTTAATATAGCAGCTTTCACTACCTTATAATCTGCAGATTCCTCTATAGATAATGCCGCATAGGCTTCTTGCGCCTTACCAGTAACTGCACATTGCAGTAGCAATGATCAAACGTTTTCGGGCCACTTTAAGAAAACAGATCCACACACTTACTCACAATAGTGAAAACAGAAACACTAGCATTTACCCTGAAAATTGTGCAAGCAATTAGACCATCAAATCGCTCTCACTGAAGATTATCAATTCACCAAACTAAACAGAATATTAACTAAATTTGGCCTCTATACGAAATTACCACAAAAATTCTACAGGTTTGAAAATGAGTTTCAAAATCATTAGTGTAACTAAAAACAATTACACAACACAATTTTATTTACCTTATTTAAACATGAATTTTATACCCTCTTCAGTGGCATTAGGGGCTTGGGGCAACTTTAAACACTGAAATCATGAAATCCTGCACACTGATCCAATTGACGAACAGCTGCAGGTGAACTGAAGCATACCCCCATTCCGAATAACCACTAAACATAAAAAAGACAAAATAACAAAGTAGCAGGTCCAAACCTACCTGCCGACTACAAAAACTATACTCGCATGGGATCACATTAGTTACTTCCACACGAAAACAGTTGAAAATAACATAAACGTAATAGTTTTGGATGAGCCCCCAATTATGTTACCGTCACAGCCATAACATAGAAGAGGGTCAACACAAAAGGCTCGATCCAATTGGGGTTTTATTTACGAACAATAATCGTAACATAAGATGTGGGAGCAAATGAACGGAAAACAGAAAAACAATGAAAAACGAGCGCAACTAGACCGCTGCACAAATCCCGCCGCCCAGATGTAGCAATGAGGCTCCTTATATCCATGCTCATCCGGTCATGGATATGGGAATCTGCTCATAAGACACAGGTAACAAACATTTCCAACCACTAGAGAGCAGACAAACCATTAAGAAAGAAAAAAGTAACCAGTCAAACTACATGCACATGTAACAGTTGTGTTAAATGTACGCTCAAGCATGTTCGTTTGACGTGCAAGAACCAATGAGGTACTTTCTCGTGTTATGCAGAATGTTTGAGCTTCAGCAAGAGGTTTGTTCTTGCGCAGAATTTTCATTTTTGGGTGAACAATCCCTTTAAGTAGCCTCTGTGCCACATTAAGAAATCTGCATAAATGCACTTGTTGTGATATATTTGCAGCTTTCGATGAGTCAAATACTAGCCTTCATAATTGGCAGGTCTAACTCTTATTTTTGACATTTCACACAGTAACAGAAGTCTAAGTTTTTAAATGTAATTATTTGCCTTTTACATATTCAACAGACATGGACTATCAGAGGCAGAGTTACAGGATGTCTTGTCGTTAGATAATGACGTTCTGGCCGAGATCTATAAGTACTGGCTTCCTCCAAGCCACACACTGTTGCGATTCCCGCGTCTTCATTGGTCACGTCTCCGACATGACCTGAGAGCTCATCTGGCGGAGAGATGGGAGGGGGGTGTTATTCTACTGGGTTTCGCTCACAGGTAAAGGTTTAGAAATTTGAAAATTTTCTAAACTACAATCAGTCTCAGTGAAATGTAATGTTTTCTTTCCTGATTGCATAAATGGAATGGAGAAAAAGCAGATGGAAAATTTAAGTTTCAAAAATGAGTGGGATCTACCAGCATGAGCTAACTTATCAATGACAACCAGTCAAAATATGACCCATTGACAATCTCTAGTCTGCAAGTGGACTGCCCTCTAGGAAAAATCCTAGTGCTCCCTATGCCTATTTTATCACTGTTCTCATCTTAGCCTTTACTTTTCTTAGGCAGTTCACAGAGCTGGTAAGAAAGAGATATTTGTCACGCGATGTGAAAGCTGACATGCACTCCATCCTTGCCGAGTATTTCTCAGGACAGTGGAGTAAAGGGCAGCTCAGGCCTATTCTTCTGCCCTCGCTAACCACACTGCTAAATGCTGACAGAAAGGTATTGTTCAAGGTCACAAAATCAGCATTGTCAAATATTTTTTAGATGTAAGTAACCTATATATTTGAAAAAAAAAATTGGTGGTAAAACATGCTATATTTTCAAGGTACCACCCCAGCCCTTGTGGTTTACTGGAAAAATTGCCAATTTACGGAAGCTTCATGAACTGCCCTATCACCTCGCTCATGCAGGCAAATGGGAGGAGATAAGCCAATCAGTGCTCGGTGAGGTTTGAATAGGTTTACACTTTATTTCTATGGTCCACTTTAGACATTCTACTAACTAAAGGTAACTGCAACTACATTTCAACTAACTCTCATTAGGGTATTAGACTGTTACAAGACTGTTAGGTTAAGGTTAGGTGTTATGGTTCAGTTAGTAGAATAAGTTATAGTCTTGTAACATGTAGTTGCAAAGTTGCTTTCAGATTGTCTGTTGATGGACCATAAAAATTGCTAGCAGATATTAAGCAGACAGTCTACTAACACTCTAATGACTGCTAGTTGACATGTAGTTGCTTATTGCTTATATATACTGAACAAAATTATAAACGCAGCACTTTTGTTTTTGCTCCCATTTTTCATGAGCTGAACTCAAAGATCTAAGTCTTTTTCTATGTACACAAAAGGCCTATTTCTCTCAAATATTGTTCACAAATCTGTCTAAATCTGTGTTAGTGAGCACTTCTCCTTTGCCAAGATAATCCATCCACCTCACAAGTGTGGCATGTCAAGATGCTGATTAGACAGCATGATTATTTCACAGGTGTGCCTTAGGCTGGCCACAATAAAAGGCCACTCTAAAATGTGCACAAAGGAGAAGTGCTCACAAAAAGCAAATCTAAAATAAGAGGTGTATACATGAAATTCATTGACGGACATGTAGACTTTACTTTGCAAATTTTAAATAAATTAATATGTAATAAATAAGATGAGCCATGACACAATTACTTCGTTCCACTGAAAGAACACAGCATAACACCATTTTGAGTTTTGCTAGGTTGTTTATTATCCTTTGGTATTATTTTATTGACAAAAGTCATCATATGGTCTGTTTGAACCGTTATTTATTTTATTTGTAATAAAGTATGCAATTTACTTGTAATAAGATACATACATGCACATTATGTGAAGTTATACATGTGTCTCTTTTCATCTGATCACAGTATTGCTTGCACTTCCCTTCAAAAGTATACATTTCTTTTAAAAAATTGTCAAATCTATTGTATTTTCTCTCAGTTTCCCCTAAAGAAAGGAATGGGTAAATGGTAACCGTATGTTATATAGTAACCCTATACTGTTATCCCATCCCCACTAAATCTCATCCCTACTAAATGACCAACTGACAACTGTTCTTTGTATTGTGTTTTATGTTTTGGTAAACTTTAAATATATGAAAACATAATTGTCCATTTATTCTCACAGGCAGTCTGGATTGGTTGTGTTGTAAAACTCTGCAGTGTGGCGTGAGCTGTGTTATTCAGGACCTGTCGCTTTGCACTGATCTCACAGAATGCCTTGAGATACAAATGCTGAAAGAGACATTTCTGCTGCTTAAGCCCTCATTAGATTTTAGCGATGGCCAAGTGGGTAAGTATGGGGCGTCCGTAGGCTGTGTCCCACCAATGATATTTATTTAATATATGTAAATAAGAATCTATTTGTAAGGCAATATTTAGCTTGTTTGTTTTAAAATTCATTAAAATTCACCATTGCTCACAATTCCAATTTATGTCTCTAAATTATCCATAGGGTTTCATGTTTTTATGAAATTGTATTTGGAGTTTTGTAGCTTTAGTTTGTCTGTGAGCTTAAGCCGGGAACACACTTAACGACTAACTGAAACATTCTAAGACTGACTGAACGCACTTACAGACTGTTTCTAACGACTTGAGCAGATTTTAAACACCGACTGAACACGACTCAGCGCGTTTGATCATGATCAGTAATAAGTATCAAATTAAAGTCATAATCGGCCTTACAATCGTTAAGTGTGTGCTCGGCTTTAGATGTCATCTATTCTAGAGGAAAGAAAACTGCACTTTTTTAAAGCAATTTCATGGGGTCTTTGAAGGTGAAGTGTGCAATTTCTGTGCCATCACTGAAGTGTCATTACACACTTCATCTTAAAATTAGTTGACTACATTTAAAATATTAATTAAATACACAAGTTTAAATATGGCTATTCATTTGTCAGTTTTTAGAGCACTCTTAAAGGGATAGTTCACCCAAAAATGAATATTCTGTCATCAATTACTCCCCTTCAAGTTTTAATTTCTTTCTTCTGCTGAACACAAAAGAAGATATTTGAAAGAATATTGGTAACCAAACAGTTGATGGGGCCCCATTGACTTTCATAGTATTTTTCCCCATCAACTGTTTGGTTACCAATATTCTTTTAAATATCTTCTATTGTGTTCAGCGGAAGAAATAAATTCATACAGATTTGGAACAACTTGAACTCACCCTCAGGTTGTTCCAAATCTGTATGAAATTCTTTAATATCAGTGCAATAAGTGCAATATAAATGTAAAGACATAATTTTCATTTTTGAGTCAATTATCCCTTTAAATCCTCCATAAATATTAGTGTGAGAATTTACAGATGACATTCAAAGACTTATTTCCTTTTAGGCACAGGAAAACCAATCACAATTCATTATCCTTCCATGTTCCATTTTGAAATATTATAGTTCAAGAAACACCTAAAACATCATTTTTAAAAAAGTAACTCGTTTTTTTTTTTTTTTTTACTTGATCATTTTCTTTTTCTTTTATCTTACTCTTTTATAAGCTCCCTCACATTTGGTCACAGAGATCTTCGCCAGGCTGCAGGGCCTTGCTGATCTCTACCCCTCTATGATTGGTCAGTTGTGCTCTCAGTGCATGGACTGGTTTGGATCCTGTACTGACCCAGTGCTTGTGCCCAAATGCTGCTTCTTTCAGGCCCCTGGGGGCCCACTAAAGAGTACCCTCACGGGGTTCACTAAAGGTGACGCCATATAAAGGAACTCATTCTTGCTTTTGTTAAAGTAAAACTAAACTTTCCAGACATGCTGCTAATGGGCTTAATGTGATTTCATAGCATTGTGTGTGTTTTCTTGACTTTTGAAGGGGTAAAGACTGTCGTGCTATGCTCAAAGAGGGAGCTGCTGGTAGCGGGTTCAGAGGATGGGCTCATCATAGTCTGGAGTCTAAGCCATCTAGAGACTCTTCATACTCTTTCTGGACACACAGGTAGGTTTTAAGCATTGTAAAAAAAAACAGGGTGTCGCAAATCAGGGGACGTGGGAGAAATGAATCACCCACTTTTTCTCTTGACTTGATTCCAAGCTAAATCTATACTGAAAGTGAGGAAATCTGGGCTCAACTCAAGATTTTAAACTAACATTCCAATAATTTCATGACACATTCACATATTCAAGATTCTATGATGCCAGTTAGTGATCACATGGCAACCATGCAAGTGATTGGATAAAATATTTAACCTTTTTAAGTGTTTTATTTTGACTTTGCAGCTGGACTTTAAAGTGGACTCAAACTGGTTTAATTGTGATAGTTCACTTTAGGAATAATAATAATAATAATAATTATTATTATTATTATTATTATTTTAACTCTAATTACAAAAATAGAAAAGGTAACAAATATATTACTATTGTAAATTACAATTGTACTGTAAAATAAAAAAAATAATATATGATAATACTTTTATACTGTATTTCACTACAAGTTACACTACTGATATTTATGTAAATTAATTTTTTCATTAAAAATTTTCACTTTCAAACTCTTTAAGCTGCAAACATTTTAAATGATCAGGCTTTTATTTTATTTTATTTAACTGCTGAAATGCTAAAAACTTCTCAAATAAAGTGAACCTAACGTACATTGTGTTCCCAAATGAACATTCAATTTGCAGCACATGTAGAGATGGAGTTCCCTGGTAGAAACATCATTAAAAATGCTTTAGAGTGAACACTGTTCAAGTATATGAAAATATAAAAACCTTTGGTTTAGACTTGATCTTAAATTTCTCTTTCTCTGTGTAGCGGGGGTGCTGTCCCTGAAGATGATGGATAAAACCAATAACTGTCTATCTACTGCACTCGATGGCACACTAAGAAAATGGTGTCTGATAAGTGGACAACAGCTTTTCTGCATTGCCGATGCAGTGTCTGTCCAAACACACACCACTGCACATGTCCATTTGATTGAAGAAAGGAAGATTATAATAACCAACCCAAGCAGCCTAGTATGACAAATTTATATCATATTTTTTTTCTTAAAGGAAAAGTTTAAAATGGAAATAAGGTCATTATTCACTCACCCTCATATCAAATCAATAATGACCAAATTTTTATGTTTGTGTTCCTCTAATAATTAATACAACTGTTGAATATTGTTTGTTTATAGTTTTTTGTTCCCATCCTTTTGTTACTAGGTTAAAGCTTGGCACTTAGACACTGCCGAGCCCCTGTATGAGGTGACCGCAGAGGTTTGTTCTGTTCTTGGTGTTGTGGGAGATGCCGTAGCATGCATATGCAGTGAGGGGACGCTCTGTTTTTATGACACTGACACTGGCGTGCAGAATTCCCAGACCCCCCTACCCTGCTCTGTTGGACACCACAATATCACCTGCTCTCTGACACTCACCAAATACTCCAAGATACTCATTGCTTTTGGGGAAGGCCGTATACATTCGGTATGTACCTTGTTTCTGTAAAGACCGAGCAAAATGTAGAATTTCAGCTTTATTCGAAGGTGTTTGTGTGTATGCAGGTATGGAGCCATGGAATTGAGTCTGTGGTTGATCTTCCCTCTCCAGCTTTGTTCCTCAGAACATCTGAGGATGAAAAACTGCTTTTTGCAGGTGCCTTTACACGTGTCACTGTCTGGTTATCTTTTCTCATTTATTAATCACTCTTGAAGTGTGCACCACTAATATAAAACAGGCCCCCTATTCTTCCATTAATCAGCCATTACCATTAGTCGAGCCAAAATGTTGGGTCAGTGTTTCGATTGAAACAAGGCCGTATCCAAAATGGAAACCTAAGCCCTTGCAGTCTTCCTCCGAGTCCACACTTTCAATATCGGGTAGAAGTCTGCTGTGGAGATCGCTTCAGTGCGGGCTCGTAAAAGTGTGCATTGAGGGCGCATAACACGCACATGGTGGCCATTGTAAGTCTGCAAGACCACAAGTGCACAAGAATTGTGCCATTTGGGACATGGCCAAAAGACCACGTTTACACTTGTCAGGAAATCAAGATATGAATGGCTGAATTGTTCTTCAGATTAAAATACCATTATCTCTGTTTATTAGGAGAACTTTCAGAGCTTGACGCTGTACCACATTATGTAAAATTTGTTTATATCGCGCTCATACTTTTCAAGAAAGCTATTCTTGGAACAGTGGAAAACTAAACCAATATTAAACATTAATCAGTGGTTAAATTTACTATTAGAACACATGGCAATGGAAACATTGCCACCATAGCAAGAAAAAGCAGAGCCTATTTGAAAATGTGGTCTCCTTGTTTTTTATTTGTTTGTTTTTTTTAGTATAGGAGTGTTTCACACTGATAGTTAATTTTGTGAAAACCCTACCCCCCCCCCCCCCCCCCCCCAATTTCAATAAATTGAAGTACATTATGTATTAATTTTCATATGTTGAATTAAGATAAATCTGTGTATTAGCAGTTTTATTTTATATTAGCATATTTGAGTAATTTGAATTAGTAAATAAAAAAATAAAAAATATATGGAATAACTGAATGGCTAACGGTGTTCCAGGTTTAGTTTAACTGAAGCTATTGCTCAGCTATCTAGTTTGGTGTGAAGTTTTTATATTTTTGGTATTTAGTCTGGAGCAAATTTTGGTATTTCTTTTCTTATAAATTAAAGGAAATGTTTGTCTGATCATTTGTTTGTTTTTTCAAAAATATTGGTAACAGGGTTGAATAGCTGAGTTTGATTGTTGTAGAATCAGAGCCCTCCTTGGGTTGCACACACAATGTGGTGTTAAACATGCTAGTATTGTCTATGTGTAATGAACTTATGTTAAATGAGATGTTATCTTTTCAGAGAACATACATTTGTGCTGATAAACTTCTTGCTGATCTACTACTTTTGTTTCTTGTTGAAGGATGTGACAGAACATTGTGTGTGTTCCTTGTGACACTGACTTCAATGCAGAAGGTTCTGGATCTTCACCATGATGCATCTGTCCTATGTGCGGTCTCAAGCGGTGAAGGTAGCGAAATCATCACTAGTGCCCAGGATCGGATTATACGGGTCAGTTTAATCCCTCTCTTCCCAAATAGGTACAGTTTCATCTCACAGCCATTGCCTTGAATGTAATTTGATCATCTTGTACTCTTCAAGGTGTGGAGTGTAACCACAGGAGCCCTGCTGGACTGGATCGGTGTGATGGATTCTGCTGTGTCCACTTTGGCTGTACATCAGCGCACTATTATCTCTGCCTCTCTTATTGCCAACCAGCTCAAAGTATGGCAGCTGGACTACAACACCAAGCACAGGAGCAAGAGTTTCATCCCAGCATACTGCCCCCTAGTGGTCCTGTCGAAAGACGGTGATACTCTATTTTATGTCAAAGAGGGAAATAAAACAGAAGTTTTCACCTGGAGCTGTTCAGAAGGTGAAACGTAATAAGAGGATATTGGTTTTCATTGTTGTAATTATGTGCAAGATCTTAAAGGGATAGTTCACCCAAAAATGAAAATTCTGTCATCAATTACTCAACCTCATGTCGTTCCAAATCCGCAAAACATTCTTTCATCTTAGGAACACAAATGAAGATCTTTTTTTATGAAATCTGAGAGATTTCTGTCCCTCCATAGACAGCTACGCAACCACCACTTTGACGCTTCAAAAAGTTCATAAAGAGATGGTAAAACTAATCCATATGAATTAAGCAGTTTAGTCCAAATTTTCTGTATAGACACGATCGCTTTATATGATGAACAGACTGAATTTATGCTTTTATTCACATATAAAGATTCCTCAACTAACACATCAGATAAACGGAAGCTCAAGCATGTTCGCTTGACGTACGAGAACCAATGAGGTTCATTCTCGTGTTACGCCACATGTTTAAGCTTCTGCAAGAACCAATGAGGTTCATTCTCATGTTACGCAGAACGTTTGAGCTTCCACAAGAGGTTTGTTCTCGCACGTCAAGCAGGTTTGGTTGAGTTTTATGTTCGCTGATCAATGTTTATATGTGAATAAATTCAATCTTTTCATCATATAAATCGATTGTCTTATCAGAAAACTAAATTGGACTAAACCGCTCAGTTCATTAGAATTAGTTGTATGATCTCTTTGTGTTGAAGCATCAAAGTAGTAGTTGCGTAGCTTTCAATGGAGGGACAGAAAGCTCTCAGATTTCATCAAAAAGATTTGTGTTTTCCGAAGATGAACGAAAATCTTACGGCTTTGGAATGACATGAGGGTGAAGTTTAGTAATTTTCATTTTTGGGTGAACAAACCCCATTAAAAGTATTACATTCCTAAAAAAAATTATTTAGCCAAAGTTCACATTCACATATTTCACAGGTCTACGGACAGACATTATGGACGTGTCCTCAGAAGTGTGCTGTATGGAATTAGCCCAGCAGAAAAACCTACTCTTCTGTGGACTGCGGACTGGTACCATCCTTATTTACCCATTGGACTTTGCCCAAGAAACCCTGTGCCTGCCACCTCCAGAAAGCCTACCGACAGTACGCAGCATAGCTATCAGCCCGCGGGAGGACAAAATGGCCGTGGCATATGAGAATGCGGTCTGTCTGTTTGAGATTACAGCAAGGGACAGTTTCCCCTGTGTGGACGGCCCATTTGAGAGGTACTCCTTGTGCTTACTGCATTCCCCAATCTCCGCCATGGCTCTGCTGTCCGACTGCAGGCTGCTCTATGGGACCTTTGGTGGTGAAGTTGTAATCTATGACTTTAAGAGCGCCACGGCAGCCGAGCTGGATCACCACGGGGCAGCCATAACCTGCATCACCATGAGCAACTGGGACACGCAAGCGTTGATTGGCTCTCAAGACTGTGTTCAGAAGTTGTGGAATCTGAGTCCCGTCTTGCTGAATCACACCATGGAGTACAAGGTGAGGGTTCACAGGTTGCTAGGATTTGAGCTTTTTTAATTGAGCCAAGGAATTTAATTTGCCTATGTTTGGGTCTATTTTTATTCTGTTAAAAATTAATTTAAATAGAGTTTATTGTTACCGTGCTGCTAAACTAACAATGTGATACTTCAATAAGCATTAGAAAATACAGACTACTGACGAATACCGGTACAAGGTAAAATAGTCTATTAAACTATAATTTGCCTGTGTTTTGGTCTTTTTTGGCTCTGCTCACAATTAGTTTTAACTGAGTTTGTTGTTAACATGTTGCAAGCAAACAGTATTATGCTTGAATAAGCATAAAAATGCAGACTACTCACAAAAATGATGTAAAATAGTATATTTAAATATTTTTTAACTATAATTTGCCTGTGGTTGGGTCTATTTTATTGGAAGTTATTAGCATGTTGCTACGCTAACAGAGTGATACTCAAATAAGCATAAAAAGTAAAAACTTCTCACAAATAGTTCTTAAATTGTCTATTTAATTATTTGTTTTTAATGTTATTATTTTTTCCAGTTTTGTTTTCATTTTTTTGTTTTTCAAAACCAGTTGAGCGAAAAGCTGCAGCCCACATTAGATTTCAGTGGTCAACTTAAACACAGTGTAAGGGGATTTACAGTCAAAGACCCAGAACCAGATATGATGAATGAATATGAGTCAGATATGCAGATATGAGTCAGATACACAGATATGAGTCAGAATTATAATAAATTGAAGAAAAGTTTTATTGAAGATAGTTTGCAGTTTCATCAGCAGAAGTCAGCCTCAAGACTCACAAGGAGTTTTGTAGGCCGCCCCGCTTACAGTTACAAAGATAACAGCAATTATACCATACACCAAGGTCTAAGCTACGTCCTTGCTTCAGTTTGAATGATTCTGATTGGCTAAGAAATAGATAAACATAGTAATTTTCCACACATATACAGATAGACAGATAGGGGGTGATTTTATAATTTATAATCACATTCTAAAATGTTTTTCTCCAAAACACGTTGGCCACAATTATTGGCACCCTTTTATTAAATACTTTTTGCAATCTCCTTTTGCCAAGATAACAGCTCTGAGTCTTCTCCTATAATGCCTGATGAGTTTGGAGAACAACTAACAAGAGATCAGAGACCATTCCTCCATACAGAATCTCTCCAGATCCTTCAGATTCCCAGATCCATGTTGGTGCTTCTTCTCTTCAGTTCACTCCACTCATCAGGTCAGGGAACTGGGACGGTCATGGCAGAAGCTTCATTTTGTGCTCCGTAACACATTTTTGTGTTGATTTTGATGTTTGTTTTGGATCGTTGTCCTGATGGAAGATCCAGCCACGGCCCATTATACGATTTCTAACAGAGGCAGTCAGGTTTAGATTTTTTTATCTGTTGATATTTGATAGAATCCACGATGCCATGTATCTGAACAAGATGTCCAGGACCTCCAGCAGTAAAATATGCCCACAACATTAAAGATCCAACGGTATATTAAATTGTACACATGGGGTACTTTTTATCCTTGTGTGAACCAAACCCATCTAGCATGTTTGCTGGCAAAAAGCTTTTTCTAGTTTCATCTGACCACAGAACCCTGTGCCGTTTGAAGTTCCTGAATTTGCTGGAGTTTGTTTTTGGAGGAGCGAAGAGGGTTTTTCTTAAAACCCTCCAAAACAACATGTGGGGGTGTAGGGGTTGTTTGATTTGATTTGATTTTTGATTTTTTTTTGGTAGGCTTCTGACCCCAAGACTCAATCAATCTCTGCAATTCTCCATCTTTGATCCTTGAAGAGTCTTTGGCCACTCAAACTCACCGTGCATTAAGACAATATAGACACACGACCTCTTCCTGCATGGCAGATTTGTAACATTTTTAGTTGATTGGAACTTCTTAATTATTGCCCTGATGGTCAAAATGGGGATTTTCAATTCTTTAGCTATTTTCTTACAGCCACTTTCTATTTTGTGATGCTCAACAATCTTTTGATGCACATCAGAACTATATTATTTGGTTTTATTCATTGTGATGGATGATTAAGGGAATTTGGCCTTTGTGTTTCCTCATTTTTAAACTCCTGTGAAACAAGAAAAAAAAAAAAGGTAAATATTAATGGGAATATACTTCAGAGATATTTTATACGTAAAAAATTCTAGGGGTGCCAATAATTGTGTCCAATGTGTTTTGGAGAAAAACATTTATTTCATAATGTGATTTATCCCCCACTTTCAATTATTTTACTTCAATGAAAGGTTAGATTTTTGCTATTTTTTTTTTTATGAAAGATCAAAAGGATAAAAAATGCAGATGTATTTTTTACAGCCATTTTTGATCATATTTACCAGGGGTGCCATTAATTCTGACCACAATTGTATATATTGACACATGTTAAAGAAGTCCATAATTCAGTTCTGGAAGCCGGGCTAAATGAGCAAGCACTATTACTGTATTCATATATCAAATACAGACATTAGAGCATACATTTCAGTAATCACACTGGTAACTTCTCTGGGCTTGTGAGATTTTACTTTGTTATAGAAGTCATTCAACTCATGTGATATTAAGAAGGTAAAATAATGATTAATACTTTGATTATAATCACTTATTACATGAAGAAGCAGTGGATTCCAGAATCCGCCCTCTTCAACAGTCACCTGTCAAGAAAAGTTTAGACTTCATGGATTTAGTCTGGAATTTAGACAAATCATTGACGAATCTGACTGTGACAAACAGTAATGCTCTGTATCAGGATGTGCTACCAACACATACAACGGTTATAAGGTTATGCCTTATTCAATTGACTTATCCATTAAAGATACTTTAGAAAAAATATATTTTAAAATCCAGTTTGTAATATAAATTTGTCTTATTTTCCAGGTAGAATAACTAAAAGTTCTTAAAACAATTTAAATTTACCTGGGAAGCAATACTGAATAAGTTAAGACATGTTTTCAGAGCATGTATATGTCAGGATTATGTTTAAGTCTGTGTAGTTTCATTATGTTTTGTTTTAATTTCCCCTGTTCCCATTTTGCCTGTGTTTAGCGCTAAAGTTTAGCACTTTATTTTACAGTATACAGTAGTTGCTAGTTATTACATGGTTATTGTAAAGTGGCGCAAACTAAATTATAGTGTTATTTTTACTAGAAATCAAGTCAACAAGAACTAATTAACTATTTTTTCAGTGTGACATATAATGCTGCCAATAAACAGCTGCTGTGTAACATTAAAATGTTTTGTTCTTTTTCCATCCTCAAGGGTTTTTATTTTGAAGGCGTCCTTTGTGCTGTCTTCTCAATAAATGATAAATATGTCTTCACTGGATCCTTGGATAAAACCATCAAAGTCTGGGATGTCTCTAGTGGTGAGGACTGTTCAGTGTTGTCCATGACAGCTAAATGTTTATGAAAAGTTTTTGGAAGATAATTTTTTTACAATTAAAATTGTAAAACTTACTAATAATGTCTTTCATGTCTTGTTTCAGTTGCTTGATTTTGGTCATTTCTTTACAGGTTGTTTGCTATACATCCAGTACGTCTACTCTCCAGTCATAAAGATGATGCCACATAAGGACGGATTTGTAGCCGTGTCCCAGCATGGATCTTTCATCAAGGAAGGTTTCCGCTGTCCAGACAGCCTCAAACCTGGATACAACCCCCTCTGTAACTTCCGAGCACATTACCAAGTCACCTCTCGGGAGAAAAGCCTGAATGCTCCACACACCGAAATCAACATGCTGCCAGATTTTAACCCTGCTCAGTTCAATTTCATCGGCATCGGTTTGATGAAAAC
Source organism: Leuciscus leuciscus (assembly GCF_965113295.1). NCBI lineage: Eukaryota > Metazoa > Chordata > Actinopteri > Cypriniformes > Leuciscidae > Leuciscus > Leuciscus leuciscus. Next base: position 24,079,144 of record NC_138747.1, on the reverse strand, counting down.
TAAACCATCTAACACGTGTGTTCTCCTCTAAGTACATTTTACGTTCTCTTACGATCCAGCACCCCACTCAATTTACAGAATTAGGCTTTACACTATCTGTAATTACATAGCAATTAAGCAACAATAACTGTAATTCCGTAAGAAATCATTTGAGAATAATAAGATGAGAAGAATTGAGAATAAATATTATTTAGCCATTTTATAGTAATTCATCTATTTTACAAGTGTTGTGCAAATAGTAAAAATTTGTAAAAGTCAGCATGTTGTACAATATATTTTATTAACATTACAGATAATATGGTAACACTTTACAGTAAGGTTTCATTGTTTACATCAATTAATGCATGTTAACTAGCATGAACTAACAATGAACAATACATTTGTAACAGTATTTATTAATATTTGTTAAGGTTAGTTAATAAAAAATAGTTGTTCATTGTTTGTTAATGTTAGTTCACAGTGCATTAATTAATGTTAAGAAATACAACTTTTGATTTTAATAATATATTAGTAAATGTTGAAATTAACATTAAGATTAATAAATGCTGTAGAAGTATTGTTCATTCTTAGTTCATGTTAACTAAAGTAGTTAAGTTAAACTAAATCAGAACTAACATAAAACAATCAAACTCATTTTTGTCTGTTTATATTATCATTAACGCTTTATAATAAGGTTTCATTAATCACATATTTTGGCTTAGAAACTCACAGTATAATAAAGAGAATTATCACAGTCTTTGCATCTAATTTGTAACATGTTATAACTTGGTATTTCAATGGCAGTGCATCATTGAATTCCAATGCAAGCACATGAAAAGTGAAAAGTGGGCGTGTAAAACCAGTCAAGCCTTTCTGTTGCAACAAAGGTTTTGGGTCCTGTTAGATTTCCTCCTCTTCTGTTGAACACTTCTGATTTGACAGAGCTGTACTGAAGCCAGTGACATCATACATATCTAAAGAACAGACAAATCAATTATCATCCTCAATGCAAAGAGCTTGTTCGTTTTGTCTTTCTGCACATGAATTTAGTGCATCATGCCCACAGGTTATGATAAAGGTCAGAGATAATGTTTATATGGTGGCTCAATGTGGGTTTTAATGTGATGTGGCTGCTCATGTATAATTCTGTCATGTATGAAGAGATTGTTGTTGTTGTTTTTTTGTTTTTTTTTAAAGGGATTCATTCAAAATGTAACGCATACATACAGTGGGATTCAAAAGACACATGAAAATGTTTCTATTTGGCTTTTTTATATACAATTTTTTTCACTACAAAACAATTGGGTAGAAACATTTGCATGAATTTTGGAATTTCTTTTGGCATGCCCTCCTTTTGCTGTACAGCAGGCACTCAATCTGTATGTACTTCACAATTTGGGGCAAAACCTGATGATCCATATCATTCTGATTTTATGAATGTTCTAAGAAGCATGAGCAAATCAGAAGCAAATCTGACTTTTTGTACTGAGGGAATAGATTTTTGGGTCCCAATGTACTCTTTTTAGTTTTTATTCCATAACATCTAGAAGGATGTAACATCTATACAATCTATATTTTAAAAATAAGCATTTGTTTCTGTGTAATTTCTTTTTGTGAGGGAATTAAATATAGCAAATTAATGTATGTTAGTATTAATAAAATATATATTATACAATACTTAATATTTGATCAAATTTGCTATTGTTACAGTTTACAAATAAATAACAGTAGAAGATTTACCATCTGTGTTTTGCTGAAATGTATTCACCCACATACAGACAATCTCTCCCTAATATATTTTGAAAATTAATAATGTGCTATAACATCAATAAAAAAAAAATAGAACAAATTAAAGTACACTGACATGTAAATATTATGACCAATATAAACTATAAATCATCAAAGAGCCCACATCTACTCACCTACATGTGGAAGAACTTCATCCTCCACTCTTTCACTGTAGCACATTTCTATTTATCTATGGCTCTTGTTTTGAAATCCTTGAATGATTTACAAATTTAGCTACATTTGAAAGACTCTCTCTAGCTCTATGTGTACAGTATATATGCATTTATATATGTCTGTCTTTCTCTACCTTTAATATTGACCATATGACATACTAAAGTGATACTGAAAGCTAATTGGATGAAAAAAAAAAAAAAAAACAGTTCATTGTAACTGCTTTTAGACAATCAAATTAAGTATATGTTTATGTACAGTACATTTTTGAGGAGGCCCAAATTCCCTTGCCTGTTTTAAACAAGACACAGCAAGACCTGATTTCATGCATGGAGAAGTTACTAAAAGCATTCATTTAAATAAAGTTGAAAGTACTTTCTGTGTGCGCCTCACCTCAAGGAACAGTAGGACGAGGGTCATCACTCCGACCAGCAGAAGGTTCTGTTTTCCCCACCAGACGATCTCATCTAGACAACCAGTGGTGTAGATGAACCGACTGGCCACACTTTTCTTTATCTTTTGGGTCTCATAGCCACACATAGAGTTGAACACAGTCTACACATAAATGAACAGACACTCTTTATAGTGTAGAAAGTGGCCAGCTTTTCATGCTAGTGTAATTTATTAAAAATAAAAAAATCTCTTTGCTTCTGCTCAACATAACTGTATATAAAATACAAAAGGTTTTTGATTGACTGCTACTTATAATTCGGTAACACTTTAAAATAAGGTTCCATTTGTTAACATGAATTAACAATGAACAATACATCTACAGCATTTATTAATCTTAGTTAATGTTAATTTCAATATTTACTGATACACTATTAAAATCAGAAGTGTATCTGTTAATGTTATTTAATGTACCTGAGCTGACATGAACTAACAATGAACAGTTGTATTTTTATAAACAAAGATGAATAAATTCTGTAATAAATGTATAGCTCAGTGTAAGGTTATGGCAGAGGTGTAAAGACCAGGGGTCAGAAAGTAAAAGTCCTGCCATATGTTCATTCCACATGATTTCACTAATTAGTTCTATCTCCCAGCTGAAAAATGTCTTGGTTTTGTATGTAACCCTCATTCCCTGAAGGAGGGAACGGAGACGTTACGTCAGAGACTGGTGAATGGAGGTTTCGCTAGAGAGCCCTATCACCTTCGAGATATTAGAAAACGAGCCAATGGTATGAATACCATGGGTCTGCGGAATTTGCATTGTGAACTCCACGTGGGTATAAAAGGAGCCGCGAGTGCAATCTCGCATTATGTTACCTGCTAAGGAGCGCCCCGGCCGTTTCAGCGGTACAGCGGCAGTGGCATGCGGACGTAGCGTCTCCGTTCCCTCCTTTAGGGAACGAGGGTTACATACGTAACCGAGACATTCCTTTCCAGTCAGTCACTACGAGTTACGTCAGAGACTGACGAATGGGGGTCCCAATCTAATCTCGCCAATGCGGCTGTCTTCCAGTGTCCTGCGCAAGCCCCAGCTCCTTGTCGTGAGGCTAGCACGAGTGAAGGGCCAGGCTAACGCAAGAATACCAAGGTACCAGTGGGGAGACTGCAAGGGAAGCTCGGCTTCCCTTATAATGTCAAAAAAATGTATGGTCAAATATGTACTATTGTGTTAACATTTTATTGACTAAAAATGCGTTAGAAAACGTTAATCTCAAAGACGAGTTTGTTCAGAATCAGCTACATACAGCAGGTCGGCTGACTCGATTTCCTTCTCATACATTCCCGTAGCGTCACAGACAGTGCATTTCCCTGTTGGAGCCCAGCGTCCATTGACTTCAATGGGGCTGCTCTGAACAGTTTTTTTCAGCGCTTCGAAACTAGACGGTCATTGGATAAATGCTGCGATTATGTCCCGCCCATGGACGCTCAGCGTCTCTGGGGGTGAATGAGGAGTGGGCTGGCCCGGACTCCGGGCTTCCGCGTGATGATTGGAGGGGCTGCATCTCCTTTTGATTGACAGCGATTTCATACAATAAAAAGTCGCTGCCGCTGAAGCTATTGGAGCTCAGTCCCATCGCGGATTTTTCAAGTGATAGTCAAAAGACAAACTGCTGCTACCTCTTTCTTGGTATTTGCTTGTCGAAATTGCTAGCCATTTTTCATAATACATTTCACACAATTATACATTTATACCTTTATTATATTATTACTTATCCTATTATATTTTTTATAATATTATTAGTAATTATTAAAACAATAATAATTAAAATAATAAAAAATAGCCTATATATTATTAGTAGTAGTATTATTATACTTTATTATATTATTATTTATACCTTTATAAGGACACTGGTCAAGTCACTGGAAAAGACGCCTAGTTGGAACGATATAGGGTCACAGAGCAAAAAGTACCCAGATGACCTACTTCTCTGGAGTGTGCATAAGATGGATACTTTACTATCCCATGAGGCCACTGAAGATTTATGAATGGAGGTGAAGTGACACTGACATTACGTCACAAGCAGTGGCGGCTGCTGGTCTTTCAAATACATTTTTATGATGTAGGCCGAAAATGAGCTTCCCCTCTTTGAAAGACCAGCAGCCGCCACGGCAAGGTACACTGGCTAGCATATCCCAGATGGAATATGTGACACAGTGTCTACCCGCAGGAAGGACTTAGAATACACATATGACCTGAGTACGGGATGCATAAGGAGAACTCAGAGGTATCCAGCCCGTAGGGTGGAATGTTTCAACCTCGAAATGGCAAGAGGGATCTTGCCGAGGGAAAACACGTGCTCAGGGGAGACTTACCGTGGAATATACACATGTGGGGGTTGCCCAACCGGGGAACCATGGACATGGAGGCACCAAACCGATCACGAGGGCTGACCAATCGGGCATGCACTCTAGTGATGGCATCAACAGTGCAGGGAGAACTCATCTGAGTAAAATAGCGCACGTATCCAGTCCGTGGAGTGGAATAGCGCAGTAAGCGATGACACCGAGCAGGTCCTACTTACTGGCTACTGGGAGCGAGTACAAGAGAGGACACTGGTTCTACAGGGAGATTGTAGAATATCGCAAATTGTAGACCCTGCAGGCCCCCTACCCTCTTGATGGATGCCAAAGCAACCAGGAGCGCCGTCTTCATAGAGTGGTACTTAAGCTCAACTGAGTGCAATGGCTCGAAGGGAGCTCTCTGCAGGGCAGATAGAACCACTGCAAGGTCCCAAGAGGGCATACGAGGGGGGTGGGGAGGATTTAAACTCCTGGACTCCTAAGGGACCTGAGGACCAGGTCATGCTGTCCTATCGTCTTAGACTCCACCAGGTCTTGGTACGCAGAGATCTCAGCCACATAAACCTTCAGAGTGTAAGGAGACAGACTTTGTTCCAACCCTTCTTGGAGGAAGGAGAGCACAGACCTAATTGGGCATTTTCTGGGATCTTCTCTGCGAGAAAAACACCAGGTGGCAAAGAGGTTCCACTTCAGAGGCGTGTCTCGTTGACAAAGCTCTAGCTGAAGTGATGGTAGCCTCCACCTGAGGTGGTAGGGCACTCAAACCTTCAGCGTCCCGTCCAGGACCCACACGTGCAGGTTACAGAGATCGGGACGTGGGTGCCAAAGGTTGCTCCGTCTCTGAGAAAGGAGGTCCTTCCTTAGAGAAATTGGCCAGGGAGGGGCTGTCGCGAGGAGCACTAGTTCGGAAAACCAAGTCTGGGTGTCCCCATGTGGCTACGTGGATGCGAAAAATAATTCGGTATTATAATTTTTTAAGGCCAGGCAAGTCGTTTGTTGAGGGATGATTTGTAAAGGACTACACGCCTGCGTACATATATATTCAAATGCACACTGAACACGTGATGCGCATGTGCGCGCAGAGGTTTGCGCAGAGATAACTGATAATCGCTTGCACCTTGAAACCTATTTCCGGGAGTGCGTTCTTGAGCCACCAGGCACTGTTTTGTGCGGATGGACGGCCGGAGCGCATTGAGGGTTTTCTGTTAGATGTAAGCGGCCCCTCAGTTAATAACTAATGATCTTCGCAACGGAAGTGAATCAATCAATCAAAACTAACTTACGCTGGACAATAACTTTATCCTAGAGCTGCTGTAAAGCCAAAACAATCTCTTTTACTATAATTTCCTATTATCACTGAAAAGCTGCTTTGAAACAATTCATACTGTTAAAAGTGCTATATAAATGAAGGTGACTTGGGGAAGCAAACAAATCTACCTGTGCGTCGCTTAACTATTCCCAAATCAGCTGAACCGTCTGGGGATGGAGTCTCTATTCCCCGGGATAAGGCCGTAGTCGTGAGAGCTCGTTGGCTGCACGATTCAGCTCTCCTGGGATGTGAATGGCTCGAAGCGACCTGCTTCTGGCTCCATAGGAGGAGATGGCGTGCGAGTTGCGACATACGGCAGGAGTGCAGACTACCCTAATGGGTGAGGTCGTTGGCAGTGCGCAGCTCTTGTATGAGCCGCGGGTCAGCCCTTCCCTCGTGCATGTCCCTGAGCACCTTCGCCTGATGGACTTGAAGGATGGCCGTGGCATGCAGGGCGGAGGCGGCCTGCCCCGCAGCTCTATAGGCTTTGGCCACGAGAGTGGACGAAAACCTAAAGGCCTTGGAGGGGTGCTTTGGATCACCATGCCAGGTGGAGGCGCTCTGGGGACACAACTGCATCGCCACAGCGCGCTCCATCAGGGGGACCCCAGAGTACCCGTTGGCCGCCGCACCATCGAGGGAAGAGAAGGCGGAGGACACCGCCGGGCCGCGGGAAGTCAACGGGGACTTTCGCGATTCTCCAGAAGAATCAAGACCGCCTTATGACGCTGTGAGTGACATGGCGTCATCCACCGGAGCCCCGAATGAAACACTGGGTCCCTGGAAGGAACCAGGTTCACCCGGAAGTTCCACGGCTTTCGAATTGTGCAGGGGGGTGTGGCCCGAGAAATACTTGTCGGATTAATCCACACCGTAACCCTCAGATCACCCTGGCCACCAGCCAAAGTATCCCCTCTCGAGGAAGAGATAGATTGGGGTGTGGCAGAGGGGACTTTACCCCCACGGAGGTCACTGAGTCTCGATCTTAACACTACGATGGTCATGTTCCCGCAATGAGAACATGACTCATCCACGAGCGCTGTCTGAGCGTGATTAAAGCCCAAACACACTAGACAGTGCTCATGACCGTCAGGTGGATGGATAATGCGCCCACATCCAGAAACACATGGGTGAGACATCTTTAAAAAGACGTGCCCGTGCAGCTTTTTAGAAAAGAAAAACTCTTTCAGCAGTGCTGAAGTGCCCAGGGGAGAAACACGAGCCGCGTGAAAGCCACTGGATCGTGAATCCGCTGAAACGCACCGTCACACCAACACCGACTAAAGAGCGCTCGTTGCTTGAAGAACGTGAAGGAGAAGCACATACACACTTCGACTCCGAAGCAGAAACATCATGCGAGATTGCACTCGCAGCTCCTTTTATACCCACGCGGTGGGGCGGAGTTCGCAATGCAAATTCCGCAGACACATGGTATTTTCATACCATTGCATAACAGGTGATAGGGCTCTCTAGTGAACCCCCCATTCGTCAGTCTGTGACGTAACTCGTAGTGACTGACTGAAAGGGAACTGTGCTAATTAGCAAATCCAGGTTATTGGAGCAAAACACTGAGGAGGACTTTTACTTTCTGAACCTGGACTTTACACCTCTCGGTAATGGTAGTTAATGCATAATAAACCTTTGTCAACTAACCTTAACCTCAAAAAACCTTATTGTGAAGTGTTACCAATTCAGTATGCAAATATATGTACAAAATAAGACCAATCAAAATTCAGTATGCAAATTTTCTATTGAAACCCTGGCTGTTCATTATATTTTGAATCCTAACAGTTCTAACAGTCTAGGTCAAAGAGACATTTTCAAGCAAGTGTTTAAAATTTCTTAACAAGTAAAACAAAAAATGCATTTACTAAATAATAAAATGGATAGCACACCTAAGATTAATACACTACATTAAGTGTTTCAGGATTTGACACAACCTGACCTCATTTTTTTGCCGTATGCAGCAGGAAAAGGGCACTCCGTAGGCCTCCAGACTGGGATTTTGGTCTGATGAGTTGAAGTACATGTTTTTAGACCAGTCTAAATAAGAATCCACCCCACAGCACTTGAACTACAGGACAAAGAAAGATCAACAGTGTGATATTTGACATATGCCATTTCATGCACCACCCTATCATGCTTAACTACATAAACTACTGTTCAAAAGTTTGGTGTCAGTAATTATATATATATTTATTATTATATTTTTTTTTTTATTAATACTTTTATTCAGTAAGGATGCATTCATTTGATCAAAAGTGTAAAAACAAAATGTTACAAAAGATTTCTGTCAAATATATGCTGTTATTTTGAACATTCTATTTATCAATGAATCCTGAAAAAAATGTATTATAACTTCCACAAAACTATTAATTCTGTCAGGACCACTATCGTCAAATACGATTGACAATACAGTTTTGATTGGCGGTATGGTTCTGTTCTGGGCAAGAACTCCCTGCGCATCCATGCAGCCTAGCATGGATAAGAGCAGGGAGAGCACAAGAACTCCCCTTAGGGTAAACAGAACAGAACCAACATAAATGTATTGCAGATATCATTAATTCAATATTTTAATGTACAACATAATTTGAGAATTTAGTCTGATTCAAGGGGAATCAGAAAGCCAAATCCTGACTGACGAGAGGAGGAGCTGGAGATGGAGGAGGGCAATTAGCTCCAGAGAAATGCGATAGCTGATGATAATACTGAAGGAGCTTATATGTATGTTATGAGAGGCGTCGTATTCCTATAGGTAGACGTGGATCAGCTGAGAGTCAGCTGATGCGAGCTTGACAAACGTGACCTGCCAGAACTAACAGCTTGATCTGTTTTCAACAAAGAATTTTTTTCTTGAGCAAATCCACATATTAGAATTTTTTTCTGAAGGATCATATGACACTAATGGCTGCTGAAAATTCAGCTTTGCCATTGCAGGAACAAATTTCAAATATATTACTAAGGAAAAATTTGAACAATACTTGACAATATTACTGTGGTTTTTTTTTTAACAAATAAATGCAGCCTTGGCGAGCAAGAGAGACTTCTTTCAAAAACATAAAAAATCTTATGGAGCACAAATTTTGAACGGTATATGAAATCAAATTCTTTTACCTTTTTCTGTACAAAATCAATAACATTTTCCAAGTCCTGATCATCCCGATAGCGCACAATCGCCTTCATCATCAGCTGCTCTGTCCTCTCTTGAACCTACCAACAAGTTTTGAAAGTAATCATTTTAAAACATCATCTCATTTCTCCAAGATGAGACTTGCTCCAAATATAAAGTTTTACTTTAGCTTGTACCTGTGTAAATGATTTACCTTTTCAGAGAACAAAAGACCCATCACAGCGGCAGTTACTTGCAGCAGCAGAATGGCCAGCAAAATTCCTACAAACTGGACAAATATGATTTATTTGTAAAAAAGAAAAAAGCTGGAAAAAAATCTAGGTAAAAAAAAAAGGCTAAGTTATCACAATGGGCACTGAGTCTGACTACTGACTGACTTGAGAAGAGTATTTTTTAACTACCATGAACGGTCTTGAAATGATCTATCTATCTATCTATCTATCTATCTATCTATCTATCTATCTATCTATCTATATATCTATCTATCTATCTATCTATCTATCTATCTATCTATCTATCTATCTATCTATCTATCTATCTATCTATCTATCTATCTATCTATCTATCCATCCATCCATCCATCCATCCATCCATCTCTTAACACTGTAGATTTAGAAATATTCAAAGTACAAGGTCATCTTTCCATAAATAGCCTTTGTGACAACTTCCTTATGTGAGAACTATATCTGAGTCTGACCATGTTGAGCAGCAAGGAGATGTTGCGCAGAGCTCCGAAACAGCCAAAGAAAGTGATGGTGAACATGAGAGAACCCACAATGATCAGCAACAGCGCTGGATCTGCCATCAGCGTGTCCACTACATCTGTCAAGCATCAGTAAAGAAAATATAAAGTAACACAAAATGTAGATGTACACAGTGGTTAACATCTTTTTCTTTCTTTTTCTTTTTTTCTGTTTACAATTTACATAGGATCTATAACAGGCTTTTTCAACACTTTAGTCACCCTTTTTTTGCCTTCATTAGATTAGTAAAAAAAAAGTAAGGTGGTTGTGCGGTATGTTACAAATTACATTTAAAAATATACATATTTCATTTAGTCTAAATTAATGTGCCACTGTGGGCATGAAAACTATAATATTTATGCAACAGTTGGAAAATATGGAATATTATTTACAGTTTTTCTCAGTCGCTTTGGTGCATTTCTCACATCACTATTTACATTTGCACAACAGTTAATGCAGTTCTCAAAACAATTAGTACAAACTGCAAAACATAGTTGATAACCTGCAAAAGCATGTCACTTGCTCAAAATGGACAGCTCATTCCTCAAAAGCAAGTATTTGTCAATGAAAGTGTCAGTGTCATCAAGATGAAAAGTCCTGACACCATTGTTTATGAACAAGATAGTCAAATGGCTTTGTCATGTTTTCATTATGACAGTTTACTCTGTAAATGTTTTCCAATGCAAAAAAGTCAGATCTTGGTGACACTACCTGAAAATGCTCAAGACAGCACTATATACTATTTGCACAGCCATCTGAAAAATACAGTAAAGTTACACATTACTGTATTTAGTGAGGTAACTGAGTACAAGACACTGAATATGTATGTTTCACATTTTTACTGCATATGCTCTTTGCAATTCTAATTTGTTCACAGCATTGTGCGAAAGAACAAATACACCCTTATTTACAACAAACATAAACTCCCTTTGGGTAGAGCTGTGCAACACTGTAAACAATACTGCAGTACATACTGGAACTGAACATACAACATACATAGTACTGTAATCATTCATGCACATCCAGACGTTCCTCTCTGTCTATGCTGAAAGCTGAAATTCACCTGAGAGAAATTTTTCAATTTAGGAGACATTTTCAGAAAAGAAAAAAAAAGATGAATTTTTTTTTTTTAAATTTGCTTGACAGATTTTGACAACAAGTTCAACATTTTTGTATGTAATGACTCAAGCAATGAAATGAGGACTATTAGTTTTATATGGAATGACTATTCAGCATTGACAAGTATAGTTAATTTTGACTGACATGACATAAGCAAATGATAATGTTATAAAACAGCAGAGAGTTGTATGAAAGCAATTGATGCATGTCCAAAAGCATTTGCAATTTGTTGGAAGGAATGAGAAACTGCTACTATGATGTGCACAAATGACAAAATGTTGTGGAGGTTGAACTAACTGTTGTGCAAATGTAAATAGTGATGTGAGAAATGCACCAAAGCGACTGAGAAAAACTGTAAGCTAATGATCTGGTAAGCATCATATAATGTAATATTTGTGAAAATTTTGCCATTTATAAATGTTTGCAAGCTTCTTTTATAACTAGAGATGAATGAATATGGCGAATGCTGTTTAAATACCTGACTCTTTGGCAACTTTTGCATAGATTCCAACAGCAATTAGGACAGCACTGAACACCTTTAACACAACAACACTCATTTGTTTAAAATATCTGCAATACAAACACAATTCCATATGAAACAAAGCCAAACCCAGGATTTGGACAAATACAACATTCAGTAAGCACACAGTTAGAAATAATAATATAAATATAATTTAATATGCAAAGTTGTCATGTTTGCTCTAAAAATAAGCAGAAATACATTTACAAGTCATGCTCTTACCCAAAAGATGTAGCAACACACAAATAAAGTGTACTTCACGGCTCTGAATGATTTCTTTCTTTTAGTGTTCATGTTATCTCTGTGTCATTGAAAAGCAAAGGCAGCTTTTAGTCTTTAGAGGTAACGTGCTTCAGGTTAGATCTCCTCGGTTTCGCCATAACGACGTGTAAGTGCTTGTCTGCTCAATGTTTTCACATACCTGTCTGTCTATGCTTTTCCAGTATCATTTTCATTTTGTTGCAAAAATAACTGACCCAATGCTAGGTGAGCAGGGACCCCCAGCGGTTACATCTGCTCAGTACTCAGATGTTTCCATTGATCATTTGTAGCCAAATAATCAGTTGTAAACAAATAATCAGTTGTAAACAACACCTTCACCCAACCAAACTAAATTACACATTAGCTTTTGATAGCATATTGATTTTTCTTTCACAAATATCATAGCCTAAATTCATTTCAGTTACATTTAAAAAAATAAGTTATTGTATCTACTTTCTCCGTCGTGTAATGATGTAGACTATCATAAGTAATTGGTCTCCTTGCTGTCAGTCAGGAGTCTTCATCCTCCCCACAGGAACGTCACTAGTCCTACAGTCTGACAGTAAGCGGATTAAGTCTGTTCAGTCAGCGAAACTGCAGAGAGGACGAAATACCATCCATGTTACCCCTCTATTAAATTGCATAACGCTACCCTTTCCTTTTAAGCCACGATGTTTGCCATATTTACTAAGATAAAAGACCGCATTGAGGCTTTTTTGAACGAGAAGAATTTAGTCACTGACTGTCTCAATAAAATCGAAGAAAAAACAGGCATCAAGAAACGTTACTTAGCTATCGGTAAGTCCTATAGTTTTATCTTAAGTCTTTTCATGTTTTATATAGGCCCAAAGTGTTTTCTGCGAATAATAAAGTGTTTTGTGTTATGTAACAGGTGGACACACGAGTCAGTCGAAGCGTTACTATTGGGGTGTGAAATGACAAATAACATTGCTAAAGATAATTAAAAGCTAAAACAATTAAGTTGACTAAAACAACTTCAATAATAAATAGCATAGGCCTATGGATTTTTTATAATATATCAAATATATTGTCGGATATTGCTCGCCCGTTATATTTTATCACACAATGTGTGCGATAAAATATTAGGGCAATAGGCTACGCACGTGATGACACTGAGTTGTTTCCTTTTGTTTTCATTGAAATAAAACTTTTTCAATTTAATAAAAATAAAACATTATTATTGTTATTTTTATTTATTTATTTCTAAATGGGCAGATTTTCTCTGACGTAGGTAGCTAACGTCTGTTGACATATTTCGGTAAACACTATTTTACAGTGTCCTTCTTACACATGTTACATTTACTATAGTAATTACATGCAACTAACCCTTAAACACATGTGATCCTGACCCCGACTCTATAGCAAGTAGTCTACATGTAGTTAATTCTTATTAGGCTACTTAGTAGTTACTGTAATTTTACTTGTGATTCTCCTGTTTACACATTGAAGACATTGTTCAGTTATGATTTTTCTCCCAACAGGTGCAACAGCTGTGACTGGAGCATATTTATTATTTGGATATGGTGCTTCTCTACTCTGTAATCTGATTGGTTTTGTTTATCCCGCATATTTCTCGTGAGTTATTTTTTTAAGATATTTCACAAATCAATACTTGTCTTAACCTAAGCTGATAGTTTATTATGTCTTTGAGTTTGGTTGTATTTGAGTTTGGATGCAGTAGCTGGAGTTTGGTTGCAGTATACGTGTCTTAACTGGCATATCTTTCAAATTATTTTCTATTTACTTTTTTTTTTTTTTGTAGTATCAAAGCCATAGAAAGTCCTGGTAAGGAGGATGACACACAATGGCTGACGTATTGGGTAATCTACGGCATCTTCAGTGTGGGTGAATTCTTCTCTGACATCTTTCTCTACTGGTTTCCTTTCTACTATGTATGTAAGGTAGGTAGAACAATGCCAGATGCTTTCTCTGACTAATATCCGATTTAAGAGGATCAATTATTACCGGCTTCTTTCTGCTAATTGGCACAAAGACTTCTGCCTTCCTTTGTCATGTCCCTTCTGAGGTTAAATAGTTGTTTGGCAAGCTGTTTCATTTAAAACAGCTCTGTTGTTGGTCTTTAGACATCTGCCAGTTTTTCCATAGTGTTCAATGGCATAAGTTTGGTTTTAGCAGATTTAACATTGTTTTTATGATCTATCAAATATAGATGCATATATATATATATATATACAAAGACAATCTTTTTAGTGGAATTATCTGTTAAAGTCAGTATTAAAGGTAGGGTAGGAATTTTTGTCTTTATACAAACTGTTTGTAATACTGGTTGAAACTCTCTTCAAATCCAAATAGCAATCAATAATAGAAGTGGTTTAAATATTAAAACATGTAGGCCCTACATATATTTTCTGTGGAAGTCTCATGACCAAAAACATTTTTGTCCAGTCATTGCATTTGGTCCGAATGCAATGATACAATGTCCTGCATGTCAACATATGTATTTCCATACCAATAGACACCCTGCTTGTGCAGACATCACACGTCATCAGCACGTTCTGTACAGCTATGCAGAATTGTAGACAGACAGTCACAGAGTGCTTGAGTTGGACTTTACATTTGGTTTTGCACTCTTCCCAGTTCAGTTTCCTTTGTCTTTGTTCATCAGTTACCATGGTTTTTGATTTGGTGTCTTGTTAATCATCTTGTTTAGTCCTTAGTCAAGTCAAGTCAAGTCAAGTCATCTTCATTTATATAGCACTTTTAACAATGTAGATTGTTCCAAAGCGGCTTTACATTGATAATAGGAAATTAAAGTAACAGAGATTGTTTTTCTGTTTCCTGTGTTTTTGTTTCCATTTGTAATTTGAGTTTATTTTGATTAAAGAAAACTGCTTGCAAATATATCCAGCACTTTTATTTCTGCCTTTATTCAACCCGAGTTTATTCATACTGAGACTCTAAAATGTAAACTAAAAAATACATAATTTAAGGTAATTAAGCTAGATTGATTCTATGGTTGTTTCACAATTATTATTATTATTTTGTCAGTGAACAGTGAACTATTATTACTTTTTCTGGGTAGGTAATTGTAAAGTTCGACAAACTACTTTCTTAACTCGTTGCCGCTTTAGTTTCTTAACTTTTATAGGGACAACTCTACAGCCATGTTAGTGATGATTTCTCAAACTAGATAACCCATTACTTACTCTAACTTGCTCTTTTTGGTGTATTTGCTGGTGTTTAGTGCCTGTTCCTGTTATGGTGCATGGCTCCGGTCTCCTGGAATGGTTCTCAGATTCTGTACAGGCGTGTCGTGCGGCCATTTTTCCTGAAGCATGAAGCCACGGTAGATGGGATGGTCAGCGATATAAGTGGAAAGGCCATGACAGCGGCTGAAAACGTCACAAGAGAGGGTATACAACATAAGACTGTCAGGTTTTTGAAGTGTTTCAAAACACCATTCATTTCCAGAATTTTTATAAAGAGAATATCCTCTAACGCTTGAAGTATACTTCACTTTTTAAGTGTATGCTTTGGTATGGGCGCAGTGTGAGGTAAAATTCATCATCATTTATTAATCACGCATACTTTGTACACTCAGCTCACACATGCACCTTAATATTTTCTGTACTAATTAGTAGTGTTGTAGTCAAGACCCCCTAAAACAAGACTTTGAGGGGTTGAAACCAAGACAAGGCCATATTCGTTTAAGCAGGTTATGTGACATGCCCGGGTATGTTTAAGGGTAAGTAAGAGGACAACCTCAACTTTTGGTTCCAAAAACAGAGGTATCTTTCAGGATATGTAAGTAGCCATAGCAACCTACTTTCTAAACATAACCTGTTCCGGAGCAGGATCTGTTCCAGGGTTAGTTTACTTCAGAGGTGTTCAGCACATGCGTGCCCTATTGATGAGGCTTCAGTGGGCGTGACAGATTGCGCACATTAGTATATATATTTATACTGATATATAAAGCGCTATTAAAACAAGGTGTTGTTGATTTTCATTCTCATCTCACACATCGTTGATCTTCTGACGTTTTTTTTATTTTTGCAACAGGACGTTTTCAATGCTATAATGTATTTCTATAATAAATACATATGATATGATATGATATTATATATTTACCTTTCAAGCAATGTGGAAGCAAAATGACTAAACAAAAAATAAACTTATACAGCCATGTTATCTTTGCAAGCACAGACTGTATTTAGTTTAATCAGTCTTTCTTTTTATTATATAATTAGCATCAAACAAACTATATAGTTCTTATTCACAGCGATATGCACTAAGTATGTAAATCAGTATTTAACAAAAGAAGAAGAAATAATTAATATTCTGCACATTTTCGCTCTGTTGAGAATGTCTTGTGTGCTAACCTGGCTGAACTGGACGCGTTTTTGGAACGAGCACCTCGAGTAAGCAAGGTTTGGTTTAATCAATCGAGAGTTCAGGGTATGTTTGACCGTAAGATAACCTTGCTTTCTGGAATACACCCTAGCTAATACCTTTTTCCTATATGATAATGCTTAATTATATCATATGTTTTACTTTTTTAAATTATATCAAAGTACTTTTTTGCAATCATATCTTGCATTTTGTGGGCCTTTGTATTAATTTTGGTGACATTTTAAAGTTATTGATTGCATTTGAAACAGGAAGTTTTACATCCAATCACATTAATGACGTTAAAAAATAAATTAATGATGTTAACAATGCACTGTCAATTTAGTGATATCCCCACAGTTGTGGTCTTGACAGGTCTTGAGATAAAATCCAGAGTCTTCTTAGTCTGAGACCAAGACTAAACCGAGTACAGTCGCAGTTGTTTTGCAGTCGAAAAAGACAAACTACTGGAGATGGCAACAACAATAGACGCCCATGTTGACGAGCTCTTGTGTGAGGGGGGTAAAGACATACCCGCAACTCCAGTTTAAATGAGTAAAGGCATTTTTATCGACCATGACTACAGGGGAGAAATAGCACAGACATGGACAAGGATGAAACTTTCTAGTGCACATGTGTCCATGCTGTGTCCATGCTATCAAACGTAGTATATTTTGAAAGGCTTATGCGTTCAAGTCAAAACGCATTGACTTGAACGCATGTCCACCATTGACTTGGTGGACAGCCAAGTCAGTGCCATTTGGCTGTCCACCTAATATTCAAATAAACTGTTAAAAAATTTTTAGAAGATGTTGAGATGTAAAATACTACATTCTGGTTGTAAATTGGTAGTCAACCATTATTTTACAAAGGCCAATGCTGACGCTGCTCTATAAAATACATAATTCAGTTTAATGACAGCAAGTGCAAAATTTTTCAAAAAACAAAACAAAAAAAATCTTATTTTAGGCAATATTTAATCTAAACACACACACACACACGCACGCACGCACGCACGCACGCACGCACGCACGCACGCACGCACGCACGCACGCACGCACGCACACACACACACACACACACACACACACACACACACTTTATTATTAATTATTAAAAACAATAAATAGATTTTGGAACTGACACAAGGAAGCAGTGACACTCCTGTTAATCCGGCAAATGGAGGTGGTTATTTTGGTAATTGATTAATCTCAAAAAGCACATATGATTAACAGCCAAGGAATAATTTTGAAACCTCTACATTTTCAGATCACACCAAATGTAAACTTTGAAACAAATAATAATAATAATAATAATAATAATAATAAGTAAAATTACATTTATTGAAACTTAAAAATGTATGCTTTTTATGCTGCTGTTCAGCTGTGATTGGCCAGCATTGTATTTCATAAAATAACACATGGATTAATTCAGTTCAGTGATCTACAGATTACAGCAAGTAGACAAATACCAAGCTGCAGGTTACATTTCATATAGAGAGACTGAGAAACAAACCGATTTAGACAGATCTACCCGTTAGTACATTATGTAATATACTATAATAAACATATAATTGTCGAATATTTTTAACAAGCATTACTTTATTATAAAAAGTTAGAGTAATGGAGCATTATTTATTCACACCGCAAAACTGAATAAAAATAGTTTTAATTACAGCCCTGATTGAACTCAGCTCATTGTTTGCTTAGATTAATGTAAATGTTATTTTTTTCATCATATTTTTCTCATCTGTTCAAGTTTTCACTTGTTCTATCCATCAATCTTTCTATTGCAGTCCTTCACACTCTGGCAAGAAACCGGACTATTGGGCCAGCTGAACCTGAAGCCAAAACACTGCCCAGTTCTGCTCCTGTATGTTATGATATTGTATTGCTAATAAACCAACATTTGCCAAGATAAACATTTTTCCATTCTTTGGTTTTCTGCACATTAATCGATCTCTCTATACTGTCTCTCCTTTCATGTCTCTGAATCTAGCCTGAACCCACTGTTGATTAAATGGTAAGTTTTTAGTTTGTGTCTGTGTGCTGAGTGTGTGTATGTATGTATGAGGTGGGAGGTATTTTAATGTTTATATGTATGTATATAAATAATTTTTTTTTTATTACATGCAGAAATACAGGTGGCCAGAGTGGTCTGAGGAGACAAATCACTTGACACAACATGCAAGAGATTCAGCATCATGTTGAAGACTTGACATGACAGCCGTATCATAGTCTCAATGTAAAGGCCTCAATGAGTGAATTGTAATTCATCTTTATCTGCATGATTTTCAGGCACTCATTGTCAGGAGTGCTTGGACTTTATAATCCGGTATATTTATTTATATTTCTAAACTGTAAATGTCCTGAACACACTTATTTATGTCAGTTATTTTTTGCTCACTGTTAATATACATTTCTACCGGTTGTTTAAATGTCTTTGGCATTTAAATGTAGCCAATTAGAAATGTAGCCAATTCAACAGAAACTATATTTACTGTTTTCTCTGTAACAGTTTATGTTGTATTTATGGCATTTATCAGGGGTTTTGTAATCTTAATATTATTATGATAAAAAAATGTAAGTCTTCAAACTCAATAAATTTGTTTTGTATTATACATTTGGATTCTTTTCTCATGTACTGTTGACATCAACTTAATTCCTTAAACTGAATTAAATGTGTCCAACTATTGAGTTTTTAGATCAGCATGTTAACTCACTTGTCAAATGTGCAAATAATGACACATAAATAATTGTTATTGTCCCCATGCTCATCATTTTTTTCTGTTAAGAAACATAAAAATATCTATTCTACAAATATTTACAAGATATTGTGAAAGTTGTATTAATATTAAAAATAATAAAACGTCATATATACTGTATATATAATGCATGATTCATAAAAGCTGCACATTCATAAAATGGATCCGTCCCAATATGCAGAAAATTATACTGCATACATACATTAAAAATAATGTCTAACATTATTTTATAATGCCACGTGTTTGAAAGACAAGAAAAAAGCCAAAGACAGTAATACATGGTTAAATGATTCACTGAGTGATAATTCAAATTATGTTTGTCAGGAGCTGATTACATATGCAATGTTGAGACAACACTTCTTAAAAATGAAATGATTTCTGTAAATCCAGTGATCAAACACTATCTGGGTCTCAGTTTTCAGTGATAGACATGACTAGTTGTTGGTCTGTGTGTGCAATTCCACAAACCTGGAAGACCTTCTGATTGTATATAAGTATATATTTCTCATTTTTAGAAAGGAAAATTTAAAAGATAAAAAAAAAAGTAGTAAGATTGAAATATGAATAATTTACTGCCACTGTGAAAATAACATTATATAGGCTACAATAATTTTATGACTGAGAGAATTTAATGATCTAATTATTAAAATTTTTGAATTTGACTATAAGCAATCCAGATTACATTACCCAGCACTATCAATTGTTTTATCTCTGTAAGATCACTATGGGTTTAGACCCCTCTCGTTTTATTTATTTCTAGTTGTGTGTGCATTATAGTTTATATGTGTTGCTGTAAATTGATCTCAACCTGAAATTACATTTATTATTATTAATATTTGCTTTTTTTGTTATTTCAATTGTTAAAATGCAAATTATTTTCAAATGCTGTTTTACTCCGAGTCAAAAGATGGCGACAATCATCAAAAAAAAACAAAAACAAAAAAAAAAACGTCATCCTCTGACGTGTCAGCACTGGATGCCATAGTAAACAGTTTACATGTGAAATATGTGTTTCAGTAATTTACTAGTGGGGTTTGTTTCACAGTGCATAGTTTCCTCATCATCATGAACACTAATGCTCTATAAAAATCCTTGGTGTTAAAAAGTAGAGCTGGTGTGGTTCCAATCAGGATGAATTTTGGTTCCAAAGGCAAGAAGCGGATGGTTCTGCCGAGCCGACCCGATCCGCCGACAGTGGAGCAGATCATGGAGGATGTAAACCGAGCCTATCCCAATGATCCAGTGTTCACTGTTTTACACCAATCTGCTGAAGGTAGGCAATCGGACAGACGAGAATATTTCAGCACAGTGGCTTAAAACACAGTTGAGTGCTGATCTATTAAAAGCACAAAGATTCATACAGCAACACAGTGAAAGTATCTGAACAAGAAGTTAGTTTTCAGACACTTCACATAAAAAAATTTAAAAACACATTTCGCATCGCAAATGCAGATGAACAACTGACATATGGCTCAGTATATTATTTTTATCACAGTAACGTTAGGCTAATTCTTGCTTGCCTTTTGCGCTATTTTATTATTTAGTAGGCTATATGAAGACACGAATCAACCTCGTTCAATACTGTATTTTGAATGAATCGTTCTCGTTAGTATATTTTTCAGTGTCCCCTTTGAAGGGCCGTGGGAAAGTAACTTTTAGTATGTTTAAAAAAAAATTTTTTTATTTTTTTTTACCATAATCGCTGTGGTAAAAATAATTATGTGTGTGTGTGTGTCCTACTGCCTAACCATATTTTTAAATTTGTACCAGAAGTTTTTGTGGAGTGTTTGCTCACCTGCTCACTCAACGACTGCGGGAACGCTAGTGTAACGTTTGACATTCGTTAGACATTCGGTTTTTCTCTGCGCATTTCATGTTTTCTGCCCAAACCAACTCAGATATAAATAAACAAATGTCCTTTTCATTGCACAAGGCTTAATTTCAACAAATAACATATATATTAATTAGCCCTATAAATCAAAACAGTATGACATTATGATATCAAACTAATGGTAAAATGTTCAGAAAAAAATATTATTGCACAAGGCTCTGTTTTTGGAATTAGTTTTACACATATTGTATAATATATATATTTTTATTTAAATCTAAATACAAATATAATACAAATACAATCCTTGTGTATAATAGAGAATAATATTCTGAGTAATTTAATGGTTATTTGATCCATTAGGCCAAATGGTGTTGCAGTTTAATGGATTTAAATGAGCGGAGTACTGTATATAAAAAAAAACTAGATTAATAATCTGAAAAATACATTTTATTAAAAAAAAATACAGATTAATAATCTGGAAAACAGGCCTTGTGCATTAAAGAGAATAATATTTAATCACTTTAGCTTAATGGATTTTAATAGGTTTAGTGCTGTATATAAAAATTACCAGATTAATTATCTGAGAAATAAGCATTATAAAAAATTATAAAATGGGTGCATTACAGGGTATAATATTCTGAGTAATTTACAGTTGGTTTGATACCTTTAGGCCAAACAGTGTTGTAGTTCAATGTATTTTAATATAGTTCATTAACCCTTAGGCTATATCTTGACACTGGCAACATGATTTATTTGTTGTTATTCTTGTTCATCATTTATTCTTGACTCCCCTCCCCCATTATACATACTGTATATATATATATATATATATATAAAAAAAAGGTCAAGATTAATCCATAAAAAAAGATTCTTTTAATTAAGATGTGGTAAATGTCATGTCAATAGTGTAGCGATGCATGAAGCACAGCTCACACATGTCACTTTCTATACACCAGCTTTCTGTTGGTCAACACAGTGTGAAAACCCCTTTGCGAAATAGCCTATGCATGGAAAAATCTTTAGGCCTCACTTGAAATTACTGATCGCATGGGTTCCTATTGAAATTACGGCATATATTGCCGTTCAGACAGAGGGCATCATTGACTGACAGCCAAAACCTTGACCTAAAAGGACCTGGTTTGCATCGTTTCAGTCGCACAGGATTAGTTTTTAGGATATAGGCTATGTATGCAAATTAATTTTTATTCATTTGAATAACACAAGAATGAATCCGCATATTAGAATGATTTCTGAAGGATCATGTGACACTAAAGACTGGAGTAATGATGCTGAAAATTCAGCTTTGATCACAGGAATAAAATTTTTTTTTTTATTTAAAAATAAATGCTGCCTTGCTGAGCTGAAGAGACTTCTTTTAAAAACATAAAAAATCTTCCCGATCCAAAACTTTTGACTGGTAGTCAAGTCACATTTATTTATATAGCGCTTTTTACAATACAGATTGTTTCAAAGCAGCTTCAGAGTGAAAACAGGAAAATAATGCAAAAAAGTTTGTTTCCAGAAGAAAATAGCATCACAGGCCAGCTTATGTAAATGTAGTGATGTTTCATTTTTGTTTTAAAAAAAAAGTTATTCATTTAGTTCATATAAGTTTCTTCTGCTCATCAAGCCTGCATTTATTTGATCAAAAATACAAAAAAAAAAAAGTAATATTGTGATATATTATTACAATTTAAAATAATTGGTTTTCAACTTATTATACTTTAAATTATCATTTATTTCTGTGATGCAAAGCTGAATTTTCAGGATCATTACTCCAGTCTATCACATGATCCTATAGAAATCATTCTAATATGATGATTCATTATCAAAGTTGGAAACAGTTCTGCTGCTTAATATTTTTTCATAACCTGTGATACTTTTTTAGGATACTTTGATGAATAAAAAGTAAAAAAAAAAAAAGAATGCACATTTTTTAAAAATAGAAATCTTTTGTAACAACAATATACACTACTGGTCAGTAATTTGGGGTCAGTAATTTTTTTTTCTTTCTTTTTTTTGAAATAAATCAATACTTTTATTCAGCAAGGATGTGTTAAATTGATAAAAAGTGATAGTAAAGAAGATTTATATTATTAAATATTTTTTTATTTTTAATAAATGCAGTTCTTTTGAACCTTTTATTCATCAAATATATTAGGCAGCAGAACTGTTTCCAACACTCATAATAAATCAGAATATTATAATGATTTCTAAAGGATCATGTGATAGACTGGATGTCACATGTGACACTGAAGACTGGAGTAATGATGCTGAAAATTCAGCTTTGCATCACAGAAATAAATTATAATTTAAAGTATAATAAATTGAAAACCAATTATTTTAAATTGTAATAATATATCACAATATATATAAAAAAAAAACTATATTTTTGATCAAATAAATGCAGGCTTGATGAGCAGAAGAAACTTCTTTCAAAACATTAAAAATAGTAATGTTTCCAAACTTTTGGCCTGTACTATATACACTCACCTAAAGGATTATTAGGAACACCATACTAATACTGTGTTTGACCCCCTTTCGCCTTCAGAACTGCCTTAATTCTACGTGGCATTGATTCAACAAGGTGCTGAAAGCATTCTTTAGAAATGTTGGCCCATATTGATAGGATAGCATCTTGCAGTTGATGGAGATTTGTGGGATGCACATCCAGGGCACGGAGCTCCCGTTCCACCACATCCCAAATATGCTCTATTGGGTTGAGATCTGGTGACTGTGGGGGCCATTTTAGTACAGTGAACTCATTGTCATGTTCAAGAAACCAATTTGAAATGATTCGAGCTTTGTGACATGGTGCATTATCCTGCTGGAAGTAGCCATCAGAGGATGGGTACATGGTGGTCATAAAGGGATGGACATGGTCAGAAACAATGCTCAGGTAGGCCGTGGCATTTAAACGATGCCCAATTGGCACTAAGGGGCCTAAAGTGTGCCAAGAAAACATCCCCCACACTATTACACCACCACCACCAGCCTGCACAGTGGTAACAAGGCATGATGGTTTACGCCAAATTCTGACTCTACCATCTGAATGTCTCAACAGAAATCGAGACTCATTAGACCAGGCAACATTTTTCCAGTCTTCAACTGTCCAATTTTGGAAGTGTCCGTGCAAATTGTAGCCTCTTTTTCCTATTTGTAGTGGAGATGAGTGGTACCCGGTGGGGTCTTCTGCTGTTGTAGCCCATCCGCCTCAAGGTTGTGCGTGTGGCTTCACAAATGCTTTGCTGCATACCTCGGTTGTAACGAGTGGTTATTTCAGTCAAAGTTGCTCTTCTATCAGCTTGAATCAGTCGGCCCATTCTCCTCTGACCTCTAGTATCAACAAGGCATTTTCGCCCACAGGACTGCCGCATACTGGATGTTTTTCCCTTTTCACACCATTCTTTGTAAACCCTAGAAATGGTTGTGCGTGAAAATCCCAGTAACTGAGCAGATTGTGAAATACTCAGACCGGCCCGTCTGGCACCAACAACCATGCCACGCTCAAAATTGCTTAAATCACCTTTCTTTTCCATTCTGATATTCAGTTTGGAGTTCAGGAGATTGTCTTGACCAGGACCACACCCCTAAATGCATTGAAGCAACTGCCAATGTGATTGGTTGATTAGATAATTGCATTAATGAGAAATTGAACAGGTGTTCCTAATAATCCTTTAGGTGAGTGTGTGTATATATATATATATATATATATATATATATATATATATTAGGGCTGGGGGACTTAACGCGTTAATCTTTGCGATTAATTTGAAATGTTTAACGCGTTAAAAAAAAATAATTCAATTAACGCAGCACTTTTTTTTTTTTTTTTTTTTTTTTATGATTTCCTGTTGCGGCTGCTATTGAAAAGACCGAAATATGCCCTCCCGCCTCTCCGTGTTCGGCGATCAGGTTTCATTCTCGCGCAGCTTTCATGAGCGGGTCTTTTCCGCTCCGCGTGTGTGTGTGTGTGTGTGTCAGCGCGCTCTGTCGTTAACGGCCCAGCGGCGCGCTCTCAGTTCCGTGTATGTGTGTGTGTGTGTGTCGGCGGCTCTGTCGTTAACGGCCCAGCGGCGCGCTCTCAGTTCCGTGTATGTGTGTGTGTGTGTGTGTGTGTGTGTGTGTGTGTGTGTGTGTGTCGGCGGCTCTGTCGTTAACGGCCCAAACGCTTCAATCATGTACCGAGCACTGGAAAAGTAAAGTCCGCTCAAATAACGTGAAATTTCTCAGTAGACTTCTGTTTGCTGAGCTGGTATAGCCATGCTGGGCAACAATGGTAAAATTATGACCTGCTTTGATCACATGCTCTGCTAATAATAGTAGGACTATATTTTATTTTGATAATTAGTTAAAAAAATAATAATAATCTGTTAAATTGATTATATTTTAATATAGGGCTATTTTCTGTTCCTTTTCCCCCCTGTGTTGTTTAATTAGGTGATTCTAAGTTAAAAGGAATAGTTCACTTTAAAATGAAAATTCTGTCATCATACTCACCCTCATGTTGTTTTCAAACCTGTATGAATTTCTTTCTTCTACTGAACACAAAGGAAGATATTTAGAAGAATGTCAGTAACCAGACAGTTTCTGGGTCCCATTGTCTTTAGGAAAAATATATACTATGGAAGTCAATGGTACCAGAAACTGTCTGGTTACTGACATTCTTCTAAATATATTCCTTTCTGTTCAGCAGAAGAAAGAAATTCATACAGGTTTGAAACAACATGAGGGTGAGTATATGATGACAGAATTTTCATTTTAAAGTGAACTATTCCTTTAAATATTGATGATTACAAGCTTGGGGGAAACGCAATTAATTGCAATTAATTACAGAAATTGTGCAATTAATTCGTTTTTTTTTTTTAATCGATTCCCACCCCTAATATATATATATATATATTAGGGGTGGAGCCGAACCCGAATACGGTATTCGGAAAGCACAAATAATGTGTTTTTTACGAATACTTATTTCGAACAAATACTTTTAAAAATATTTGTATTCGGGAACAAGAAAAACTTTATATCAAAAAGCTACGTTTCCTCATGAGACATGGCGACCGGCGGTGCTGCTGATGTGGTGGCTGAAATATTTTGGATTAGGCTAATGTCACGTTGTCATAAGGGGTAGTTCACATAGCGCGTTTTTTGCGCGTGCAGATTTCAAATGTAGGCGCGCGGCAAGCGCGCTGCATAGCAACGACAGACGCCACGGGAGGGCAAGCGCTTGTGGAAAGGAGAAAGCGTGCGAACTGCGCTCTTCATGATTACGAAGTATCAGCAAAGAATTAATTGATTTCTAGCCCTTGCATTAGCTTTAGATATATTTATGGAGATGAGAAATGAAATAAAAAAGCCGTCATTTTGTCATTAATATCAGTCCGTCAGAAAAGCAGTTCTAGGCTTATTCTTGGCTGGATAACTCTTAGCAGGTTTAAAAAGCTCTTTTAAAATTAAATATGAATGCAGTTTTGGATTAAATATAAGTACAGTCAAGTCAAATAAAACATGTTTTATCTCCTGTTTGGTAACACTACAATAAGATACCATTCATTAACATTACTTAATGCGCATCTAACATCAACACATTGAGTGAACAATATATTTTTACAACATTAATGTTTGTGAATGTTATTTAATACAAACACTTGATTGGTCATGTTTGTTCACTTCATTCATTGTGCATTAAATAATGTTAACATAAATAATGTTAACTTTTGATTTTAAAAATGTATTTTTAAATGAACCCCAAGGAGAATAATTGCGACAGTATATAGCCTAACTATTGTTTATTGTTAGGTCATTTTATCTATTGTTATCTAACAAATGTAATATTAATGTAGTGTTTTTAATACTACAGTTTCCATCTTTGTAACCGTGATATAAACTTTAATATATGTAAATTTAATCTAAATTAAGCTTTACCGAAATTGTTACCGAGAACCGTGGATGTTCACAGGTATTGGTACCGAATACTGAAATTTTGGCACCGTGACAACACTAGTAGCTCTGTTAGCTTGGTAATTTAGACAATATGCTGTTGACAGAGTAACATTAACGTAGGTAATGGCTGTTATGTTATTTTCTTTTCAATGACGTTCCTTGTTACATGTTCATTGCTGGATTTATGGAAAAACATCAACCAATATTGCATATCCATAATTATTATAATTGATATATAATTAAAGAATACTTACACTATAACGTAAATTAGAAGTGTAACGCAAAAAAATGGATTTTTACACCTATTTTGAAATTTACTCGAATACAAATACAAATACAAATACTTTTCCTCTCTCAACAAATACAAATACAGATACAAATACCGGCTGCTTTGCACACCCCTAATATATATATATAGCCACTCTGGAGTAAACCTTGATGTCATCGTCCAGCTCAGTTCAGTTCTCATATAATGGTGTCAATGCAGGCAGATCAATATTATTGTTGACTATTAAATTAAATGTTAAATTTAATGTCCCCAACTAAGCAAGCCAAGCCAATGGAAACAAAGGTGGAAAAAGGCGACAGTGGCAAGGAACCAAAACTGCATCAGGTGGCAGAATACAGAAAAAAACCTTGGGAGAACCCAGGCTCAGTCGGGGGCCAGTTCTCCTCTGTAGTGTATCATAATGTACTTTAAATAACATAACATAACATAAAAAATAAAAAAAAGTCAGAATAATTAGTTCTGCTTTTGGTCATTAACATCAGTAGCGACTGAATGTATTCATTGTCTGAAGCTAAAAATTGGAGTCTGTGCCCATCATACACCACTATTTTTTTCTGTCAAAGCTGTCAACTCAGACTGGCATCTGTAGACTTGCTATGACTTTCAAACACAAACTCACGGCAATTCATATCTATTTTACGTTTTGACAAATTGGTGGTCAATTCGTACGAATTTGTACAATTTCACTGTTTTTGAACAATCTGCTTTTACCCCACTGATGGTTGGGTGTTGGGGTGGAGCTTCATGCTTACTTTTTCGTACGTTTTCTTACGAAACGTATCATCGAAATTCATACAAAATCGCCACCGTTTTCTCATGAGATCGGGTTGGACTTGCGGGAATTGCCGTCGATTCCTCCAGACTGTGGTGTATTGTATTGCAGCCATTACTGAACTACAAGTTATCATATCAAGTGATGTCGGTCTCGAAATGAAACAAGTTTTGTGTATTGAACTCCACCCTTACTCAAAGATTCATGCAAGAAAACACTGTGCACACTAAAATGTTCTGGGGAGCGTATAGAGAACTTCTCGATTTCATTGTCCTTTGAAGATAACCTGAACTAATTTCCTTGTAATAGTATTGCTTGTTCACCTGGTTAATGCCATTCATCATCTCATTGGTAATTTAAAGTTCTGTCCTTTTGTGTGTTGTTTGTTCACCTGGTAATGTTACTCCCATTTATTTAGAGTGATGTTAGAAAGGGTATATGTCAGTTTTATTTTTTTTATTTTTTTAGTTGCTATCTTTATTACTCATTTCAAACTGCAATTTTTCTATGAAAATAATAGTTGGGTAATTAAATAATGAATGATTATTACAGAATTGTGAATTGCTACCATTAGTAGTATTGTACATGGGTATTAGCTAGTGTGACTGCACCTTTGCATGCATGATGGTAACATTTGGCCTGGCCACTGACTTTAGGGTGTCATCTTTCAGATTTGAAGTCCAGTTCCAGCAACAGTGAAGTGGAGGTCAGATACCTGCAGAGCAGACGCTACATAGAGCTCCATGAGCGATTGCAAGAGGAACGTGGCCATCTTGCTCGGCGGAGAGACGAGCTGCGTGCGGCTGGGGAGTCTTTGGAGCACAGTGTGATGGAGGTGAAGAGGAGTGCACAGTGACAACTCACAGGGGCCTGCAGAACATTCACGCCTGCATCTTATGAACTTGAGATTTGCTTATTCTTTAGTTGATTGCCGGACATCGCAATACAACAAATTAAGATTAAAATCAGTAGGAGAATACAAAGTGTTCTTCCTATTGGAAATTAGGTGCATTTATTTAATGATTTGTTTGTGATATTTTTGGCTGATTTGTTTGTTATAAATCTACTTGGTCAATGTTAATATGTGCTATGTTTGTTTAATATAATTATTCAGTCAATCTAATAAGTTGTGCAGTCTTAATGTATTTTACATTATTTAATGTAATTTGTATCTAAATTTTCACAATACAAGCTTTCTTGAGTTTTTTGATTAATGGAATATTTCAGTGTTTACAGAGTATAGCCAGTACAATCTGTTGAACATATTGATAACTGTACATCTATTCTTTACAGCTTAATTTTCATTAAATACGCTGTCTTAAATAGCCCAAGGTTCTTTGTCCATGTCAAATTTTCATTTTAAAATGTTTATGGAGTAAAGATCTCACCATCCTTAAAGCTTAAGTGTGTAATTTTTTTGGCATTAGCTCATTGGTTCTCAAGCTGAGGTTAATGGTTAAAAATGAATAATTTACTCAAAGCATTAGCATTACATCTTAAAGAATTAACTGATCAATAAATTAATATTCATCAATCAATGAACTGATTGTGTTAACACATTTGTGATAAGGGTTTTTGGTTGTAACATTTATTGGTCCACTTTTTTTGTTACTGAACAGAAATTCCATTTAGGTTTATTAGCAATCTAGTTGATAATGAAAGATGTAAGAACAAAACAGCACATACTGTATGGCTTTGTAAAAGTTAGGGAATTAAATGATATAGTACTGTATATAAACTAAGGATAATTTAAGCAGTAGGCAATTAGTTGGGGTATAGTGTTACCCTGTATGCAATGGTCAGAAATAAGGTAGTCCTGATCCAAACTTATGCGTTGTCAGAATGTTCAAACACAGCAATGTTTGGAAGTCATTGTATTTAAAAGGTACGGTAAAATGACTTAGATGTCTGTGCATATTTAGTTGGATGCAAGTATTTACCATTGAATAAATCACAGTTCGACTCAGAAAAATAAAATACATACACATTTTTATGAGAAGGTTTATTTGACGACCCCTAAGCCCTGGACACAACTGTTTAACTGTTAGTCTCCACAATATTCTATGAACATTCTCAACCCAATTCATGCTTTTACCTCTCAAATATCCATTAAGCTATCCCTAATTGTCAATTTGAGTTTAGCATTGCATCATATTGATTTATCCGGGCCACCACCGTTATGGGCCATTACACTGAGCTCTGTTACTGGTCAATTTCAATATCTTCAGATATAGTCAGACACTGTTTAATCTGGAAACACCAAGTTTGTATCAGCACTCACAGCACAGCACATCTGATTCTGAAATACAGTTCTCTTTATCATTCTCAGAATTTCCAAAGGCTGATGTGTGATCAATGACTTTGCTTTTAAGACAGAATGCATGTTTTCTGACTAAAAGAGACAAATTAAGTGAAGCTGTTATATCACAGTAAAACTAAGTCCATGTAAATACTGCACCTCACCAAATAAGACAAACACTTTTTGTGCTGGCTAACACAATATTTGCTTTTGTATTTGCAGTTTTGGAAATGGGCTTTGGTTGAATGGAAGCCATTTTAAACATTCTACATCAGTCCAACTTACTGTTCAGTCCCACTAACTGTTAATAGCAAGTATTGATCTCAAACCACAAAGTTGCTACTCATTAGCTTGCTTTTAAATACTTAAAGCATAACGTGACTGTACACAATATGACATTATGAAAGCATTCAGTGAGCAGGAATATGTACAGCCACTTAATTGTATTACATTTGCTGAACACTCGACAGTTACAACAATCTTATATTCAAAAATGCAAATGTGTGGGTGGAGATTCATGGTTGTACTCATAGTCTGTCATTTCCATTGAAAAAAGAAACTGCAAAGTCAACATCACGTGTTTACAGTGGACAAGTGAGCATGCTATTTGTAGCAATGGCAGGGTTACAATTTGCCTTCTGGGAAGCATTAGACTACAGTTTTAAGTCAGTATTTACAACAGTATCACTAAATATCCATGACGATTACATAGACATTTTGTGCAGATTTTACCTATTGTAGCAATAATTACCTGCATTAATAATAAGTGAAGGCAAAAGGCTGTTTTAACCTGTCAGTGTGGCGTAAAGGCATGTGCATACATGGTTCTCATGTGAGAATACAACAGTCTTTTCCGGTTTGCAGGTGGCACATGGTCTTTTAAAGTATTTGTCACTGTTTTTCAGAGAATAGTTTGCATATTGTTCTGAATGTGGGCCATAATTTTTATTAGTGGATAACGCACTCCGAGGCAGTCTTTCTCATGTTTGATTAATTATCCAAGTAGCACAAGCAATGATTATCACTGTACAAAAATATTAAAAAAAAGAAGTTATATCCTCAACCTTGTGGTGTGGTTAGGTACATGTTGTGAATCCAGTGAGATTCTATAGTTTATGGCTAATTGTTCACATCCAAATAATTTTCTTTCTTTCTTTTTTCTTCAAATAAGTAAATCTTCTGATGCACTGGCAAGCACAAGACTCATTAAATATCCGAGGTAAAGAGAACAATATCCATTACCACCTGAGTTTTCAGGAGCATAGTACTTTGTCAAGGATGGAACAGATGGACAGATTACAGGTTTTATGCTTCATGTTTTTCCCCTGTCTTTTCAGGCATTGTCGTTGCTTGACCCTGTGTCTGTGGAGAGCAACAGACCATGGGGCTGGGGACGTAGTTGAAAGGAGTAACTCTGACGGCTTTACTAGGGGAGCTCTGTCGGAAATGGCCAACGCCACCACTGTGGGTACTTTCCACTGACTGAAAGGTGGAGGATGATGCTGTGCTGTAGTTTTTTAGAGATCCATCTGAATCCCCATCTTGGAGGGTATTCCCAAAGGCCATGCTTAATTTTCTGGTAAGGGCCATCTTTGTGGCCTCCTCTGCAATGCTAAGACCTTTTTCAATTGTTGGAGAGGTGCTTGAGTTAATTTTGTTGGCTGAGCAGTCCTCAGTTTGAACAGTTGCGTCACTTGTTTTCCGTGATGCCAGTGTTATAGTAGGCAGTTTTCCTGGTAGTGGTGGTGGCATCTGTTTGGTGCCATCAGGTGAAGGTAACAGAGGCAATGCAGTGGGTGGAAGGGTGCTCTTTAATATCTGGGGAACATCCTCATCACGAATCCTTCTCCAGGTCACTTTGTCAGCGTTACGTGATCCAACCCTCTGCTGCCTCTGATTTGTGTTCCTTTCGCTTTTAGCTCGTCCACTTGAGTCAGAGGATGAAGAGCGAAGAGAGGAGCGGCTGGTGACACGACTCAAGACATTTATGCTTGGTGAGGAAGAATATCTTTTGAAGGTATCATCCCTTTTTTCTCTTGGCTTTGGTCCAGGTCTACTTCTCTGTGAGGCCCTGCAAGGACTTTCTGAGCTTGTTCGTCTAGCTGGACGTTTCACATCAACGTCTCTATCAATGGAGGTGGCTCTTGATAGAGCCATGCCCTGTCTGAGAACCCTCTGTTCCTGAACTTGGCTTTGTCCTTGAGTCAAAGGCATTCTTCTAGGACCTTGAACTGCTTCCTTGAGCTCCTGACAACGAGAAGAACATAAGAAAACTGCTGGGGCCCCTGGACCTGCTCTTCGGGGTGAGACATGTTGCGATGTTGGGACAGAACGTGAAGAAGCATCACGTCTTGAGACTTTTGGCGATTCTTTGATGAATGTCAGTTGTCTGAGAAAGCCATTACGATCTGATTCACCACTACTTGAATGAGTAGATGTCATGCGAACCAAATCCAATCGGTTTGCTGGTAGGATTCTTTTCCCTGACATCTGTGTATTTTGTCTGCTGATGCTACTGGGCTGGCTAGTTACTAAAGGTGAAATGTTTCTTGTTTGCCTTGATGGATTCTGCATAAATGGTATTCTGACTGGGGATTTCTGTGTTTTTCTGTCAATAGGAGATTTAGAATATTGATTAATGTTTGAAGTGCTCTTGTCCGGTGGACTGCATGGTGCTGATGCCACCTTTTTTTGACCTTGTTTAATGGTTTGTGTTGGGGAGGTTACTTTTTTTTGAGGATGCCTGGAAGGTGTTGAACTTTGAGATGATCCTGAAGACGAGCTCTTTGGTATCCTGGCAGGTGGTGTTGAGCTTCTTTTGGGCAATGACAACTGAGTGTCTATGGGGTTGCCCAGTCTGTGAAGGCTTCTTGACCTGTGTTGAGCTAAATTTGGATTTTTAGGGGCATCTGCTTTTGGTATATTTTTTTTAGGTGGTGGTCTTTGAGAGAGAGTTGTCTCTTTCTTGGGTGTGTATATCACCGTTCTACCCCTAAAGACCATAGGCATGTTTGGAACAGGTTTACGAGGGGCAAAATCAAGTGGTTTATTAGCCTTTTTGTCATCTTTGTATACCTTCTTTTCTTTAGGAGTAAAGCTTGAATCAGACATAAATGACAGAACGGATTCAGACTCTGATGAGGGTTCTTGGGATTTTGAAGCTTGTAACTTGGTAATGATTGTATTTGCTCCTTCTTGTATTGCTCTCCATTCAACACTATTGAGATCAGAGTCTTTGTCAGATGCCATTTCATCACTGTCTAGGTCAATTTCAGGGCTCCAATCCTCTGTTGTTTTCTGAAGTGTAGTTTTCTGTTTGTGCTTTTTCTCAGCGTTCCTTTTTCTGGCAGTCTGCTTTTTCTTGTGTTGAGGCATAGCAGATGTTATGCATTTTATCAAAAGATCATCTTCTGAATCCATGCTGACTGAGCTTGGTGAGCTGTTCTCTTCAAGCTGGTTGAGGTCTTGCTGTGATTTAGGATGACACTGAGGGTTGGATGTTTTATTATGTCTATTCCTTATCCACGTATGCTGAGGTTTTTCATGATGTTCCTCAAATTCTGCATCACTCAAAGAGCTAAGAGAGGAACTCAATGAGTAACATGGAGGTGCTTCTTCTAAAATTAGATTTTGCTTGATTCTATGAAAACCCTTTTGGCGAGACTGGTAACTGTTGACTTGATCTTGTATATTAGCATTACGTATAACATTAGTCTTGCTTGATTCATAATGTTGTTTCCGTCCAGTCCTTTTCATCAGTCCATCCTGTCTGTCCATTTTATGGCATATGGCCACTTCTGTAGTTGTCGGGTGATGTCTAGACTGAAATGATAAAGTGTTTTCCTGTGCATGACTCCGAGAGCAGGTTTTCTTATTTTGGTACACCTCTGTGCTTTGTTTTCTTATGGGAATATCTAACTGTGGCATGCTTTTTGACAGATTCTGTCCTTGCTTTTGAATTTGTCTAACTGGAGACTGGCTTTGAATCCTTTGCTGGGTCATTTTTGCTGCCATCTCTTTACTCTGTATAAGTAATCTCTGAGTGGGCACCATATGTCTGACTGTTTTGTTCAGTTGGTTTGCAACTGTGTGAGACTGACATGTTATTTTAGTTGGTTTGTGGAAGCGAGAGAACATGCGTAGGTCTTCAATTCTCTTTGCCTCTATATCAACAAGCTCTTGTGTCTCTTTGTTTCTTCGCCAGTCTTTTATTCCTTTGGTTCTGACTGGATATTGGAGTGTTTCATCGCTCAAGGAAGTGGTGCTTGAGAAATTGATGGGTGTACCTTCAGCCGAGTCAGTGTAAGACGAATCATCATGATATATTTCTTTTGAAGACATTCCAAGCTTTTGTCCAGTAAACATTTGACTGTTTTTATTCTGCAGCACCATATACACTGGTAATTGCACAGATTTTCGAGTCTGCATGTTGAGAACTTGGTTTGAGAGGTTGGGCATCACAGTGGGCCTTACCTTCTTAAACCTGGAAGGCATGGCAGAATTAATGCACTCTTTGAGAATTTCAATGTCATCATCTGAGTTGCCTTCACTGTATTGGTCTTGGTCATCCATATCATCTTCCTTTTCAGAATCCTCTGGATCATTGTCTTGTTGGTTTAGCAAAGGAGTAAGTTTGAGCTCCACATCTTTCTGAACATAGTGTTCATGAAGAGGGAGGGCACTCAGACTAGAGGCACATGAGAAATTCTCAATTGGTTTTTCCACAGTGAAATAGATCATTGTGTCCAAATCAGGAGGTAGGTTAAACCTTTCTTTAAAGTCTGTGATTTCCATAAATTTGCGCAAACTACTTTCCCACTGGCTTCCTACACCACTAAGCGTCTGTGTCTCTGGTCCACTTGATTCTGCACAGCACGGAGTTTTGCTGCGACTCGGAGGCATTGTTTGTCCTGGGCTGTCTGGTAGGTCACTGGGGCTTACAGTTCCACTTATCATTTCACTACATGGATCACTCTGAATAGAGCTGGCAATTGAAGGAGATTCAAAGCTTCCAAGTGAGCTCACTGAACTACAGCGGCTCATTACAAGAGGTGTTTCGTGAATGTAGTTTTCTGAAGAGCTGGATGGTGTCCTGTCCTCAAGAATTATTGGGGAGACTCCTCTAAGGAACCTCTTCTCATTTTTGATTGTACTAGGGATATCAGTTGGATCAGAGCTGCTTATTTTCTGATCAGTTACCAATAACTGACTGTCACTCAAGTCATCAAGTGTCCCATTCTCCTCCTCTTCATCTTTTCTCTCAACATTCACATCTTCCACCTCTATGATTTCTAATGAGGAGTCACTCTCTAGCTCATTTTCAGTCTGACTCTGTCCATCAAGTGCTCCATCCCCAGAAGATAAAGAAGACAGAGAACTGCAGCGAGAGAAGCATATTGGAGTGTTCTCTACAGAATACTTCTGAGGGGTCTCCAGCTGTCCTATTGTGGGACTTCTCGCAGAGCAAATTGGGGGAAACTTGCTAATACTTCCGCCAGTCATCACTGTTGGAACCCAAGCTTGCCTACGCATTGCTTGAGCTGCCTGAACATTAATTGCAGTCTTTGCAACGCCAAACTTGGCAACACTCTGGATCAGTGGAACATGCTGATAGGAGGGAGACAACTTGACAGTTGGTATACTGGCATCCGAAGACACCTTGGTTGATACAGTTGCAGGTGTTGATATAAAAGGTTCTTGACTCTTCTCTGTATCTGTGGAACCTAAATCAGGCAAAATAGCATCTTTGTTTGTCTCAAAATCTCTTTCAGGTATCTCATTTTGACATATGACTCTTGAAATATGTACACCACTGTTCAATGGTTCCTCATGAGCTACCTTAAGATCAAGTTTATTTGGACGTCGTTGTTCTGTTGGTCTTGCAGAGGTGCGAGTCTGTTCCTGACTGCCACAATAGCCATCACTGGTGCTTCCACTGTTAAGGCTGTCATTGGATAAACTTGAGTTGGCTGTTTTAAGACGCAAGAAGGCATGTGCTCTACTGAGACGCTCTTTAGGTGAAAAAGAGCTGGTATCAGAGAGATGACAAGGGGAACATGAAATGGCTCGTGCCTCGTGAAGCTCATCTGGCCCATAATTCCAATCCACAAAATGATCTTCTGAACTGAGGCTGAAGCTGTCCTCTGACGATGTATGCATGGTAATGTCTTCTACCAGTTTGTCAATTTTAGCCACTGTGTTGGTGATCTTCTTGGCTAATTTCTCAGCTGCTACAGTCACTTCATCATCAGGAGGTTGTGACCTTTTATTGTCAGTTTGAAAGGTTTCAATGTCTTGTTCAGGTTCCCCTTCTCGCTTACGTGGCTGAGTATTCAGGATGTTTGAATTGTTCAAGAACATGGAGAGCATAGAGAAGGTTCCTGTGTCCAAGCTGGCTGATGTATTAGGTGCCTCATCATCATCAAAACACCCAGAATCTGAGGCATAGTCTTTTGCTAGGCTTTCAATGTGCCTCAATGGTTTGTTTATACTTTGATGCTTGAAACTTTGCTTCTCGATTGAATCAAATGTTTCTGCCAGATGCTTTGCATCTAATTCAGCCTCTAATGCTTTCTGTTTCCTCATGTAGAGGGATGGCATGCAGGATCCTGGGGATATAACAGCAGTATCTTTATACTTGAGAGGACGATTTGTGAGGAGGTTTCGCAGAGCTGCAGCACTTCCCATGGCTATCATTTTGTGCTTTGAGTGGATGAGATTGCGCAGCATGCTTACAGCTCCCAGATCCCACAGCAATTCCTGGTCCTTCGGACTACGTGCAGACAGGTTCCAGAGGGTTCCACATGCATTACTTACAATGGTAAGACTGTGAGATCGCAAGTGCTGGAGCAGAGTCTGAAGGCAGTTATGATCCCTGAGGATTTGCCTGAAATAGGAAAACGGGAAGAACTTAAGTGATGTCATTGATACTTTGCTTAATTTGTGAATGTGAATAAACATGATACCTGTAATCATCTCGGGTAGCAATTAGACTGGACACATTACGCAGGATGCCTCCACCACTCTCAATAATGGCCAATGAGTTGGTTTGGCATCGATAAGTCAAAGTGCTAACCAAAAAGCCAAGAGCACCATCAACAGAACAAATTGCCACCTTATTCTCAGTGCTGTGTGCTGACAAATTCCACAGTGCACTTAACACACTCTTTAAGGTGGATTCCTGTGGGGAAGACCATATAAAATCACAATGGGTAAATCAGTTATCTTCATTTTTATGTAAACTTGGTAGTAAATAAGAGATATTTAATTGTACCTTTGTAGCCTGCAATGCACATGTCATAAGTGCTGACACACTGCCGACATCTCTCAAAGCTCTTTTACTGTTGATATCAGCGCGCCATGACAAGTTTCTCAGTATACTTGACACTACCTAAAAGTAATGACAGATCACAGAGCTGACGTGGGCCAAATAATTACAATTGAGAGAAGTAAAAATAATAGTAATAGTAAAAATACTCAAAAATGGTCCGTTAGTATATTCTTCTGTACTTTAAGTTCATCTAATGGTTTGCTCTATGGAAAAGTAGCTTATGCACCTGCTGTAATTCCTCGTTATCAGATGCAAGCTGTGCAACAATGGCTTGAAGGCAGTTTTTCTTTGAGCAAAGAGTAGCCTGAAAAAGCAAATAAAGAGGATTTTGTCAACATCACAAGAAGACAAGCTAAAAAAAATGTAAAAAAAATAAACTGCATTTGTCAGACAGTTATACATTTGCCTGGTACTGAATTTATGCATTATCAGAATTGCAAAATTAACTTACCAATGATCACATTTATATTTTGTTTAATTATTTAACAATATTTAATTTTGTTTATGTTTCAGTAAAAACATTTATGGCCAATGTGGCAATAGCTTAATGAATGAAATGACTGCACAAATAAAGAAATGTTTATTAACCCCATGCCTTTCATTTATACATGATTCCACACTTGCACTATGCAATAATTTGAAAATGTACCTTATTTACGACATCTCCATATGTAAGATTAGTGAGTGCCATTCCTGCGTAACGCCGGAGGGCCATATTGATTGGCTCATTGTGCATGCCATACAGTTCTTGGTCCAGCTGCATTAGCTCTGCAATGGCTTGCAGGCCCCCTAAACGATACACAAATAAGCTTTTTCAGTGTTTTTAACCACAGAATACACTCTATTGCTCTTTGGTCTATTTAGAGAAACTGCATTCCCGTACCTAGTTCATTCATTGCCCTGCGGTACTCTTCCTCAAAAGATAACTTCATTATTGAGCACAAGGCCTGGCACATCTGGGGATCCACTGGCTCAGGGATTTCTGTGGATATCAAACAAAATGTATATTTATGTGAATCATTTTATATCATTTTAACAATATGACAATGTTTTTTTGTTTTTTTTTAAGTTAACCAGGGCTCACCTGTAGTTTTGCCACCACCAGGTGAAGGGGTACTTAGATGATTCTCAATCCAGTCCCAGCCATTCTCACAGTGTGAGCGGATCTGCTCTAGCACATGAAGAACTCTCATCTCGCGTCGTGCTTGGCCCTCATCTGGCTGTGAGTACACAATGTTGTGAAGGGCAGCACTGGCTCTGGAACGGGCTTCTCGACTATAGCCTCCTGCCCCAGCTGCCTCCCCGCTGCCTCCCTCATGTAGTATTTGCACAAGCAGTGGGACGCAGCCAGACTTGCGCATAGCAATGCAGCTTTCCTGTGAGCTTGACATTGCCAAAAGCGTACGGGACATCTCTTCCCGATCTCTAGAGGCCAGCATGGAGAGTAGCCAAAATACCATATCCACCTGCAATCCAAACAGTATATGACATATATTATCTTACAGTTCATTATTGCACTATTGTTTTTGATTACTAAAACTTTATGTTTACTGTATATAAGGGTTGGAAATAAAATGAATGGCGGGGACGCTGAAAATTATTTTAATATGCAAAACTGTTTCCCAATCATAGCAGGGTGCGTCAAAATGAAGTGCTTCAAAGAGAGAGTCAACAACAGGACAGAAAATAGCCTATTACTTAAAAACTATGATGGTTTTGATGTAAAAATCTTGCTAACATTATAAGTGGACATCAGAGATATTTGTAATTAAATAAAATGCGGTTCAAGACCCCATTAAAGTCAACCATCCATCCATTCTCCAAACTGCTTGTCCTATTTAGGGTCGCACAGGGTTGCTGGAGGCTATTTCAGTGTCTCGGGCCGAAAGCAGGAAACACACTGGATGGATGGCCAGTCCAGCACAAGGCTAACACTCACAGATATTTTCAAACTCACACCTATGATCAATTTAGTGTCTCCAATCTACCTATCCTTCGGTGAGGCGACAGTGCTACCAACTGAGCCACTGTGCTGCAACCATAAGTGCTCAAATTTAAGTATGAAGTGCAAATGCATAGACCAGTATATTTACGTTTATAGAAAGGCAAATATTGCCCCTTTGTAAAATAAATTCTGAAACACACTGTAAGCTGCTTTATAGTTCCTAATTAATCTTCTGTGATGTTTTTGATAAAAAAATAAATAAAATAAAAACACACAACAAGGGTCTTACTTTGCTCCCTGTTTCTCCAGAAGCTTCCAAAGCACCAGCATTTCCAGTATCCATGTCAGGGACAGATGTTTTTGAGAGGCACTCTGTGTTCTGTGAACACAGAGAGTATGGTTTATTATTTGTTCCAATGTTGTACATTTGGTTTATATGTCTGACTTAACACATTCATATTTATTAAAGCAGCAAAGCAAATATGTGCTATAATAAGAATGATCCACACATATTGATAGGGTGTATATTCTCCAAAATAAAGTACCAAATACCTTTTGAAGCTATAATAGCAATATTTTTTTATTTAAACAAAAAATCTGTTTCTGTTTGATTGAGCATTAGCACACCATCTGCATTTGGAGAGTGAACCACCACCAGTGGCTAAGCACTTGATTCATTCTTGCATGCTCAAACCCATCACTATGGCAACGTTTGGCACCAGTGCTACAAATACAATCCCTAGCCTAGACAACTAGACTACATACAAGGATACAGATATAGCTCAAATTATCTTCTAGAGTTTTCAGAATACAATTTTATTTTAATGCAAGTAGTATTCAGTTAAAAAAAAAATACCTAAATGCTTAAATACTTAAAATAAGCTTTATTGTGCTTAAATACAATCATTAATTGTGAACATGTGAATTCATTTACAAAATGAACATTTTCATTTATTATTATTACTATTATTATTTTATTTTACTGTATATAGGCAAAGCAGCTACCAAGAGTCAAAAATACAAGTGCACTCCTTCAATACAGTTTAAAAAAAACATCCCAGGATGCACCTCATGAAGTTTGAAAAAATGTCAAGGGTGCAAAGCTGTAATTTAGACAAAAAGGTGCCTAACATAAAATATTGTTGTGGTAAGCAGGGCGCGAGAATGGTGCCAGGCTGTTGGCGTGATTGCTAATGAGCATCACCTGCGCACCGCACCAGTCTCGCATTTCTCACGGAGGAGCTTCGGAAGCATAAAAGGAGTAGCGACGACAGTGAAGGACGAGAGAGGACTAGGCCTGGACATTATGTTATGTTTTGTTTATGTGTGTGCGGCAGTCGTCCATGAGGAGCTGCCGCTTTTACTTTCGTTTTGTGTTTATTCATAATTAAAGTGTTAAAACGTTTGCCGGTTCCCGCCTCCCTCTTCCCATTACAATTGTTTCTTAGCATATAGGTTTGATATGCTGAACTATTTTGGTCACTGCATAATCCACATACTTCCACATGAATGCATAGTTTCGATGACTACTATTATTCTAAAATGTGCAAAATAGTAAAAAAATGTAGAATGAGTTGAAAAAAAAAAGCTTAAAAAAAGCTTTACTCATTGCACACAGAATAAATGGCAAGTTTGGCAACCTTGTACTGCAGGCTTCATTATATCCTGACTTTATGATTTTAGATTTCTCAGCATCATTAAACAGTATGTAGTTCTCAAGAGCTCATTGTCAGTCTGGTGCAGTATTGAGCAGACATATGACTGTGCTGCGGTGGGAATCCCTTAGTCCCAGAGAGCTATGCTCTAAATTACAGCGT
Organism: Leuciscus leuciscus; assembly: GCF_965113295.1. NCBI lineage: Eukaryota > Metazoa > Chordata > Actinopteri > Cypriniformes > Leuciscidae > Leuciscus > Leuciscus leuciscus. The sequence goes on along the minus strand of NC_138747.1, from coordinate 24,038,012 downwards.
CACACTTGCCAAGCATCCCAGTTACTGAGCAGCCAATAGGAGGCAGCTTGCAGAGGGCAAACCCTGTTTTTTTTGCATAGCAACATTCGGTGCCAGCCTGTTCTGTGAGACAGGGCCAGGTGAGATTGGGCAGTGCAGCTGTGCAGTAAAAAAAGGAAAATCCTAGAAGAATAACACCTTCGTTTTTCATGAGCTGAGTAGCCATTGCAGAGAAACCATATAAAAACGGTCACATTTTCATCAGTTAAACACTGAATTACAAATTGTATTTAATTACCATAAATATTAAATATAATATTTTATTTTATGTAGCAGAGCAGTCATGCTACACTACAGTGGAAACCACATACATTTCTGAATAATTATTTAAGATAAATTATTTAAGACAATTTATATATTTTTTTATTATAAGCAACTACTAGCAACTTTTACTTCTAGCCCTGTAATATAATATAAATTGGCATGCCATTTAGTAATTACTTTTTACAACCTCAATCCATTACCTGTGTGCCCTTAATGTCACATTTTTAATGTGACTTTTCCAGCATGCTGGTTCAGTCAACATTGTTTTCTATGGTTTTGTGTTGCCCCTGGTAATGGCAAACCCTCAGTAGTTTACAGCATCTATAAATTGTTCTGTGAAAATGCCACTATTGAGAGATAAAAAAAAAAACAGTGGAGAAACGTATTTGTAGCATCTTAATTTGACCAAATAATTCACAAGAATTAAACCATCAAAGTGCCATTTCTTTCTATGAGTGTGACCCTGAACAGTTCCTGTCTTCACTAAACTATTATAAATTACAAATTATTATTGTTGTTAAGTTCATAGAAAATGATGAAAAACATTTTTAAGATTTCTCGCGTTAATATCAGGGGGTGTAACTATTAAATATCATGTTTTAAATATATATTTTAAATGATCAATATAACTTTCTCAGAATAATTGGTGTGATAAGTGATACCTTGGGACACTGTTATGTCAGTTATACCTCCTACACTTGACTTTGATTTAGCAGAAAAAAATAACATTTTTAAATATTGATAATGTTTTACAACAAAACTGCTTCACTTATTTAAAGTTTTTAAGATTTTTTTTCCCCCAGTAATTTCAGCCTTTAAAATAAATACTTTTCATATATTTAAATCTCTGGACATATATTTGAATATCTGAATTTTATTATCACTAAAAATATCAAAATCCGTTGTATTTCAGAAAATGAAAACATTCATCGTAGAAGAGCTCTCTTTATTGTCTGTATCATTTCCTTTTTTAAAGTATTTTTGAACAATTTAATATATATGAGTGGCAAATCATTAATAATTTAAGGAATTTTATGATTCAGGCTCAAATGGAGGACATGTGTCACCTGAGTCTCTGGTAGAGCACTCTTCTCTTGAGGACCACGCGAGGTCTGGGCCTCATGAAGCTCTTTTTCCAGCTGCTCTAACCGAGCAACACGGATCTGTACGCAGAAACACATGCGGAGATTAATGATACAATATCTGCAACATTAGAAATCCTTTGATAATACTTTGAAGGCTCATTTTCATACTCCATATTATCTCTGCTACAAAGCCCAGTTTAGCCATACAGTTCATCCAACAAGGTTTTTGAAGCTGGCTGGCTGACCAAGGGTGTATTGCTGATTAGGGAGGTGGTTTAGAAGCCTGGTTGGGGACACCGTGAGTGATAGATTTACAGTTGATAAAAGCGTAACCCAGTTGTGACTGACACGTGACACTTAAGCTGGATTTACAGCTGGATCTTTGTAGATGAAAACGTGGCATTTAATCTATAATCTGTTCTTACTTGTGTTCTCTGCACCATCTCGTCACTGGTCCCGAAACGTTCCTCCATCACGGAACGCAATTGCTGAGCTTCAAACTCTAGCTGCTGACGAATGAAATCCACCTGCAAGGAGAACTGTGAAGCACAGAAAAATGCACAGAATGTACTGCACACATACCATGTTCATCATTTAAAGAACAAGAACAAATTTCTAGAGACATGAAAGAAACTTACAGACTGAAACTAATCTATAAATGATATTCAATAAAAAGCTTTTATTTTATAAAAAAGAGCTGCATAAACATTCTAATGAACTTCCCATTTTGTATTAAATGGAAAAAAGACAGTCAATACTGGTTTGGAACGACATGTTAGTGAGTTTTCAGTTATACTTTATTTTGGGGTGTCCTTGTTACAGTGTAACCATAGATTTAAGTACTGAGTAATATTAATTAACAACATGTACTTACTATATAATTAGGGCTAGAGTAAGGATTTGGTTTAAGGTTAATTGCATGTAATTTTGCATAATTTACTGTTATACCTATAATACGTACAATGAAAATGTAAATTTTTGGCTGAACTAGCCCTTTAAGAATCATAGCTGTTATTTCAAACTAGACAAGGGCATTACCTGTCTCAAAAAAAACAAAAAAAACAAATCTACATTTAGGACAGTCTGTGGTCATTAGCAGCAAAACCAGGTGACCTAATTTTTGGCTACAGATGCACACAGTCCTATCAGTGAGCAAACAGGGTGGAAGTTGTTTAGATTGCTTACCGTATCGAGCCGTGGCAGTTCAGCCAGTCTCTGAGACAAACCCTGCAGCTGTGAGTAATACCATCGCCGCTCTCTCTCCTCTTTTTCTATTTCACTCAGCAACATGGACCTACAACACACAAAACACATTCCTAAAACCTGAAATTACTGTACTCAACCAGGGTTGGGAAGAATTCAGAATTGAAGGTGCTCTAAGCGATGTTGGGTGACGTCACTTATTGTTGACGTTCAAAGTATTGTCAAACAAAACGGAGCTCAACCCTCCCTCCTCCTCATCCCGTCCCCTCCCTTCCTGAAACAGTCATGAACCATTTAGAAAAACCAAACTGGATTTACTCATCTGTCCAGCAAAAACAGAGCCACCTGAATGTCAGATTGGAAGCCATTCTGCTGGCGAAGTTCTCGCCACTTTTTGAATGCTTTTCCGATGTAAATTCGGGACTTTGCGCGTTCCTTCTCCTTTTCCCTATTCTTTGTTATTTGTTCATCGGAACGTCTTCTCTTTGGTTGTGTGTCGGCCATATCAAAATGATCAATTTAACATTTTAACGTTAGTTGTCTAGGACATCTCTCCTCTAGCTAACTTCCCTCTTCATGCTTCTCTCTCCACTCCCCACACCCCCCTTCATGTGCATGTGCACTAACTCCCCAACCCCCACCCCCAAATCATTATTGTCGGTTATTGGCTGGAACACTGTTTATGTTTCATGGTCCAGGCTGGGCCAGTTTGTTTTTCTTGCCGTTTGTGGAGCCTGGGCTGTCTACAGAGACAGCGTTTTTTGACAGTGTATTCAGGGGACAGGCAGCTAGTAGATAGGGAGGAGATGTTTGCTGTATATGACCAAAAAAATGTTGGCCTAAAAAACGCGACATCGCTTAGAGCACCTTTAAATGGAATAGGCCATAGCCCACAGGATGTTGAATTAGTTGAAATGAATTTCATGTTCTTTCTTGTTTTTGTTTTGTTTTTAATAAAACATTTGGAAAATAAATTGGGCATATACAATTTGTTGTTTGCTGTTATAATGCTGTTGCAGATTAAATATAATGTGGAAAACATTTAATAAATATCTTTTCGTCAGGTTAGATACTGATAATTAATAACTCAAACCCCATCAGACTCACACATCCGCCATGTTTGTAGTTTTTAAATACTGTTAATTCGTGTTTGTAGTTCTAAATGAATCCTCGTCCAACACGCAAAGGGTTGTAAGCAATATTAGCTGTTAGTGTGCACGGATCTGCACATTGGATTCAAACCGGAAAAAGTAGACCACCCGGGTATTTTTGGAATACACATTTCAACATACTATGATTTGGGACAACTAATTCTAATTTCAAATACTATTATGGGATGGATAGTATCCGAATTTGGACGCAGGAATGGTCAAGATGATCTGCTGAAGTTCAAAGTGAGCATCAGAATGAGGAAGAAAGGTGATTTAAGTGACTTTAAATGTGGTATGGTTGTTGGTGCCACAAGGGCTGGTCTGAGTATTTCAGAACAAGCAGATCTACTGGTGTTTTCACACATATGGTCCGAAAAACTGAACATTTTCAGTGAGAGCCAGTTCTGTGGGTGAAAATGTCTTGTTGATGCCAGAGGTCAGAGGAGAATGGCCAGACTGGGTGCCACTCCTGTCAGCAAAGAACAGAAAACTATGTCTCACCATAACTGGACAACAGAAGATTGGAAAAAAATGTGCTTAGTCTGATGAGTCTCGATTTCTGCTGTGACATTCAGATAGACTAACCCTCTAAGGAAAATAACATTTTGGTTAAACCACACATATGATGAGTCTTAAAATGTGATGATCTCACCTCTCTTTACAGAGTTCCTCCAAGTGCTGGGCAGTGACACGGCCTTCTCCAATTGCCTGATGAGGGTGTCCGGGGTGCATGGCTGTGCCTTCTCCAGATGCAGATGAAGACTGGCGGGACGGTGGACAGACGGGACTCCTGGCTCTGCCGAGGCTCAGTCTCTCCTCGCTTTCCCCTACCTGGCTAGCCATCGTCTCCGGAAACACACGCAGGTTGTGAGGCTGGTACTTGAGCTCATAGTAGTTGGTCAAGTCCATATGCAGCTCTGTAAAAAATAAAATTAAATCTTTTTGTTGGTCTTTTTATAGTTTTCGTTTAGTACTTGTGGATTTGTACATATTACTAAGTTAAAATACATGTATTTTGCTGTAGTGCTGTAGTGCTGTATTCAGCGGTAGCTTACTTTGAAAAGAGTGGTACAGGAAACAATATCTAAATATTTTACAGTCTTCTGTCTCTAATAGGGCTGATCTGACAATTTTGAAAAATCGATATTAATCGATCTTCATCTTTAATGAATCTATAAATCCCAATATAAACTTTTAGTCTATGCTGTTTTCTGGACATGCGTGAACAAAACTTCACCAAACATTATTTGTAACATGGCTGCTATACAATAATCGCCTTGTAAAAGCCTTGTGCTTTCTTTTAATAAAAAAACAAAGTCAATTTTCAAACTGTGTAAATTTTATAATGAAAATTCAAACAATAAATGTTGTTTAAGCGCTCCTTAAATGTGGTGTGACATATCGCTGTAGCTGCTCCAGTTTAAACTTCAGTGCAGAGCGTATATGAACCAATCATCTCTTTACAATTAGTTACTATTTGTGACAGGCCTCCTCTTCTTCAAGAGTCATACTGCTGAGGCCTCCATGCAGACAGCTTCATCTTTGCAGGTAGAGCTAGAAAAGAGACCTCTCTCTCATAATAGAGGGTTGTTCTTTAGGCCCTTCGCACCCTGAGCTCCGTGTTGGGTATTTCTAAGCTTAGCTGTTTTCCACATGGTAAGAGGAAACACTAGACCCTCTCTCTGGTGTGAGTATGGCAGGCCTCCTTTTCCTTGAGAGTCATCCTGCTGAGGCCTCCATCTCTCAGAGCTCAATGCAAGCAGCTAGAGTTAGAGAAGAGGCCTCTCTCAATGACAGAGAGTTGTTCTCTGGTTGTTCTCTAGCTCCCTGAGGGTGGCAGGCCTCCTCTTCTTTGAGAGTCATCCTGCTGAGGCCTCCGCTCCCCATAGCTCTGGGAAGGAGCTATCTGTCTCTGGTTAGAGACTGTGGTCAGGTTAATTCTTCAAAGAAAACAGGTTGTTGGCTTCAGCTGGTAAAGCATGATAGCCTCCCTGGTATGGGAGCTGATGCTGGTCCCCCTGAAAGTAGCAGGCTAGGGCCCGTAGGGTCTGGGCCATATTCCCTTAAAGGAGCCCCCCTCTAAGTTGGGTTGTGGTGTCCAGGCCTTTGAGCTGGCTCTGGGTCAAGTCCTTCGTGTGAAATCACAAAGGTGCTTCCTCATTAAGCATGAAGCCCGGGCAGTGGCCGTAGGGGGTAGTGCTACTGACAGCCTGGTGCGTACCAGTAGGGGCACCATGTGTCTAAGACTCTGTGATGTCATTATGGAGGAGTGGAAGAGGGTCCCAGCAACAACCTGTGCAGCTCTGGCGAATTCCATGGCCAGGAGGATTAAGGCAGTGCTAGATAACAATGGTGCTCACACAAAATATTGACACTTTGGACACAGTTTTGACATGTTCACTTAGGGTGTACTCACTTTTGTTGCCAGCTATTTTGACAATAATGGCTGTATGTTGAGTTATTTTCAGAGGACAGTACATATATACTGCTATACAAGCAGCACAATGACTACTCTAAAATATATCCAAGTTTCATTTCTATAGTATTGTCCCTTTAAAAGATATACTAAAATGTTTGCTGAAATGTGAGGGGTGTGCTCACTTTTGTGAGTATATACTCACAAAAGTGAGTACACCCCTCACATTTCAGCAAACATTTAGTTAAACATATACACATTAACAGCAACCATATATATATATATATATATATATATATATATATATATATATATATATATATATATATAGATAGATAGATAGATAGATAGATAGATAGATATATATAAACAGATCTCAATCAGAACCAGTTCTCTGTTCCCATTCTGATATGTCAGTATGAGGTTTATGTATGCAGTTGTAGGGAAAAGTATGTGAACTCTTATAATGTCAATCGATTTCTGCAGAAATTGGTAATTTGATCAGGTCTTTAACTAAGCTGCAATAACAGACAAATACAGTCTGTTTAAAAAAAAATAAAAAATACAAATAACATGAACAGTTGTACATTTTCATGTCTTTGTTGAATACATGCTCAGTGACCCAAAACAAAAGTATATCACTAACATAATGCTTCAATAGAAGAAAATAAACCTTGACTGAGATTCTGTGGCATGACCTCGAGAGAGATTCACATCAGAAATCCCAAGAACTGTGTTTAACTGAAATCGTTTAGTGGAATGTTGCAGAATTCCTATTTACTGTTGAGCAGTTCTGATCCGCATTTACAGGACATGTTTGGTGGAGGTTTATTGCCCCCAAAGAAACATTAACTAATTATTTAACCCATTGTGTTCAACAAAGACATTACAATTATTTAATTTTTTTGTATGATTTGTGTAACAGACTGTATAACTTCAAATTAAATTTGACCAACGTCAAAGTAAAAATTAGACCAAATCAAATGTAAAATCAATTCCTGTATAATTCTGTGATATTGTATAGAAGTTATTCAAATAAATAATATGCAAAATATCTTGTACATTTATCAAAAACAAAATTAAATAACTGAGGAATAATATATATAAAATACAAATGCTACAGATAAATGAACAGTGACAGCAATGTAGAGAAGTGTATAAATTTCCTCCAGTACCTTTGAGCTGGTCCAGTACATCAGTTCTGCCTGAAGAGGCAAGAGTTCCGGCTTCCTGCTCCAGTTTACTTTGCAGCTGCCTCAGAACCTCCTATTATAGCAAAATAAAAAATTTACAAATAAATACATAAATGAGCAGTCATTGTTTGCCTGCAGCCCAGTTTAGCGAAAACTAACGTATATTTAAAAGTAAAAAGAGACACTTCTCTCATTTTGAGTAACCAGATGACCTCATCTTTATAATGCATGCATCAGCTCTGTTTGAGTAGAGAACAGACTGAGAGATTGAAAATCTTTGGCAAGGATTACGCATGAGAGCCACAGTAGAATCATGGGATATTGAATATGTAACACTTATAATCTCATGAAAGCAGTTGTTGAATCTGTATTTTTGTATTTTTAAGATTGATAAAGGTTCACCCAAAGATGAAAATTCTGTCATCATTTACTTAATCTCATGACCTTCTAAAAGGGCCCAATATACTTCTTTTTCATTCTTCGCTTGGGGTAAAATGAAGTTCACAATACGTCACCAGCAATATACTGTTTAAATTGATTTATTTATTTAGATGGGACAGTGCATATTCATGAACGTACAATCAAAGTTGAACGTAAATACGCCGGATTTAGCACAATGCTAATTTCCATCCGTAGTCCCAGACATATACAAATACAAACCAAAAAACAAACAAACAACATACATATCAACAAATATACATATAGAGCTAAAAAACAGTAAAAGTTCCTATACCTTATAAAGTACTTATTGTAATATTTATTTAAAGTGCATAAATGCCTGTGCATAGACATCCCAAAGTGCTTATTATAAATATATAAATAAATCTACCTATCAAATTCTACCTTCTTACTTAATGATTACATTTTTGATTATTATTCAGCCATCTTTTTAGATGTTTCTTAAATGAACTCATTCCAGTGCAGTTAGCGAACATCCAGATTCCACCCACATTTCTAAAAGCGACGTTTAGATATGCATGTAAATATGTGCTGTGTGATTTCCTCTCAATAACAAATTAAACATACAACAAAAATTTGTGCACAGGAGTTAAGAAAGCATCCGATCATTGCAACGTTGATATGTTTGCAAGAGCTCTGCAGTTCGGCACTCTAGTAAAGCCACATCATGTTTATTTAGGGGAGCGCGGGGCACAACCTAACACGGGGCTAGTTGTAAGACGCTTGTTTTAAATACTTCCGCACATGCTTGGATGATGAAACTTTGTGTATTTACCAGTTGCCATATCAACACTATATAGAAAAAAAAAATCCGCCAAAATTATAATTTTTTTGGAAGATATCCATAGACATTTATTAAACCATAGCAAAAGTAAATTTCTTACTTAAGTTAATTTTTCATCTCTATTTTTTGTGTTTATTTAAAATAAGACAAATCTGATATTATTTTAATCTCCAAGATGTTATTTAACAGTTGAGATAGGCTAGTTCTTTAATGCTTCGCTAACTAGCAGAAGACACTAGCAGGGTTTAAACCCCAGTTGTGCAGGCGGGGGCATGTTGTAACACTGCGTTACAATGTGCCCCTATTAGAAATATGCTATTATATTCTATACTTTTATTAATTTTATTGGGAAAACGTGAGAAAAAGGTGAATAAAGACTGAGAGTCAATGTTCAGAAATGACTAATTATTTATTTGTTTTGAACTATGTTGTATAGCTTTGTTTTCATGTGTTCGTTGTCAAAACTCAAAAAAAATATATATATTTAATTATAAAAAATTGCCATTATTTTATATGAAAAAGTTTTTTAATTGTATTTTATTTAGAAAATATTTTAGTTTGTTTTGTATATATTTTTTATTAGATCAGATAACATTTTAAGCTGTCTATGTTATGTTACAATGTGCCCCACACATGTTACAATGTACCCCACCTATGGGGCATGTTGTCACATTTCACTTCCATTCTTTCGGGGTATGTCAAGAAAAAAGTATATACTGTATTAATAAAACAAAACCACATAATTGTACTAGACATGTGGGAAATTAATGTGGGAAAAAATAAATACTCTGAACCATAAGTAGATTTACACAAACTGAGAAAGTCAAAAAGCGTTAGGTTGTGCCCCGCTCTCCCCTATATAGCACTTAATATATAAATAACACTTAATGTATAAAGCAAGCAGCTTTACAGTATTAAACATGAAAAACAGTGTCAGTGTCTCCTTTCATCAGAAGTACAACTTAATTTCCTGCAATAAAGCGGCTCTCCAGTGTATTCATGTTTTCACTCGTGGATGTCTGAACTCGATGGACTGAACAGAAGAAATGAACCGGAGAAGATTCCCCCTTAAAAGAAGGCAGAGCCTCAGCGCACATCAACCTATTACGTTATTGTCATGGACCAATAGTAGTACGGAACTGTTTATTATGGAGTTGGGAGTTCCAGAAAAGTTTGCTTTGGCAAGCTGTTTCGAACTCCCAACAAACTTCTTCCCAACTGCATTTCTTTTTGGCCTGATTTTGATCTAAATTGCGTCACATCAGTTCGTTCTTTGATTCTGCTTAAAGTATACCAGGGCCTTTAAGCTGTATGTCTTTCTTCTACAGAACACAAAAGAAGATATTTTGAAAAATGTAAGGGTTCTGTCACTTCGGTCTGTTGATTTGGTGCCAGAGCTCCAGCACTCCAGTTGTCGTTGTGAGTGTGCAGTTCCGAGTTCACTCAGGCCATGTGCTCTTCTGTCCATGTGAGTTTTGTGTGCGGAGCATGGTATTCGGTATGCGGTTCGTGTTTATTTGGCCGCATGATTTCTTGTTGTCTTGTGCTGTGTAGCACGTGGCTCGTGTTTTTCATCAGCGGCATGCTTTCATGTTGTCATGTTTTGTGTGGACATCCAATCGGAATCGGAATTTGGCCCGAACCCAGTACTCCCCCAAACATGCCAAACGAAAAACCGACAGCAAGCCGGGCAACGACACGGACAACCCCCCAAAATATTGCGAAGTTCAAGGCTGATAGTGCGGGGAGATAACACTGCTATGGCAATGGAGAAAATTAGCCACAGAAACAGAGCTCCTGCGGGAGCAGAGGAGACATCACTGCTGCGGCAGTGGAGAAATAAGCCAAAATAACAAAGCTCCTGTGTGAGCAGAATAGACATTACTGCTGCAGCAGTGGAGAAATAAGCCACAGAAACATAGCTCCTGCGGGAGCAGAGTAGACATCACTGCTGTGGCAGTGGAGAAATAAGCCAGAAAAACAGAGCTACTGCGGGAACAGAGGAGACATCACTGCTGCGGCAGTGGAGAAATTTTGCCAGAGAAACAGAGCTCTTGCGGGAACAGAGGAGATATCACTGCTGTGGCAGTGGAGAAAATTAACCACAGAAACAGAGCTCCTGCGGGAGCAGAGGAGACATCACTGCTGCGGCAGTGGAGAAATAAGACAAAATAACAAAGCTCCTGCGCGAGCAGAGTAGACATCACTGCTGGCCGTGAAGGCAAGGTTAACCAGAGACGGAGCTCTTGCGGGAGCGGAGGAGATAACACTGCTGGGGGAGTGCAAGAACGGAGTGGGCTCCTGCTGGAGCGGTTGGGAAGACACTGCTGCGGCAGTGATGTAGAATGTTTTCACTATTTTAGTGGATTGATGTTATTTGAGGTGGATATGACGAGCTTGTAGGTTTGAGTGAGAGAACAAGCTAGATCTGGAGAATTTAGCTGGCGGGAGAAGGAAGTGTTATCTTGGCCTACGTCGCTAGTGGAGGCAGCCTTGCACTGGAGCTGCAGGCCACGGACAATGGGGAGGGTTATAAAAGGCAGGATGAAATATTGGAAACGTTTTTTTCTTTTTTTCTTTCATTGGTTTCTTGAAGTGATAACACAGGCTTACATGATGAGAAGCCTAAAACGCTTCATAACCTGTGTATATTCACCTCTGACACATCAATTTGATACTGTAATCGTTGTTTGATATACGGCAAAGTACAGTCTGATTTAGACGATCATTTGTTTGGGTGGCACACGCGCATTCATTTTGTGAAGTTCAAAAGAGACTAAGCTTGCATTAAATTGTGCGTCTTGAATTTATTCAATCGTGTTCGACAATCACAAAAGGATCATTCAACTTTTGCATGTATGACACTGCTTGTATGATTTTTTTTTTATCTTAAATCATACTTATCCCAACCTGGAAATTATTAAAACAAAAAATCCATACCTTCTAACTGTTTGGGAAACCTCAACATAACAGTTTATTTTCATAATTTCTCTGTCTACGGGTCATTACATTACTTGCCGATTCTGTTCGTTCTAAATCAGATAAGGATGAAGTGAAACGTAAGATTACGTTTATTTGAGTGCATTAGTGAGAACGATTGCATGTATGAATTTGTCCTACCAGTCTGTGCAGCATCTCTTTACCAATAGTGAAGCTGTGGCTTTAAATTACTTCAAAATAGAGATACATCTATGCTATAACTTTCAGTTTCTAAGAGATTTTGTTGATAAATCGCAGGACAGCGTTAACAATAAGTTCTTAATGATTTTGTATGCAACTGTTTGTGCAATCTGCACGTAATGTACAAGCTACTTTTTGTACATGTGTGTTAAAAGCCACAAGGAAGCAGCGCGTTAGTTAGAACGGCAAATCACTTGTACAGAAAAATGCGTATTCCCCTGATCAAGATGCGTATCAAGATGGCATAAACTGTGCTCGTGATTTAGTGACTGAAGTGATGCAAAATTCAACCAGGGACAGAAAACGAGAAGGGTTTGAGCTGTGCTCTCATGGAGTTGAGCCGGCGGGGATTGAGTGTGTGAGTGGGAAGAGGGCGTTTGCCCGAGACGCGAGCTTAGTGCTCGGCAGGCCTTATTGTCCAATTATCTATGGCAGGAATTATTGATAGGGCCGGATTAGAGAAATACACGGAAGGAGATCGCGGATGATTCCGCCTGCGGTGGCGAGGGTAGGCCTTGGCATCTCGGCTTGCTGGGACCCCTTTGCTTGGCCTGACACCCGCGAGATAACACCAGAGGATTGCAGCAAAGATTCCTCAAGGATGAAAGATTCTTCATCGGACGGGAAGAGCTCGATTCGGACAAGTTAGGAAGGTAGGGCGGGGCCAAATGCTGAAAACTGTTGAGGACCATAGGTGAGTTGACTGTGTATATACATATAGGCCTCTATTCATTTTGCTGATTGGGTTGACATGTTGATTTCAGATTGTTGACAGCTGGTTGGAATGACGTGATGATTGGAATGACGTGATGATTGGATTGATAATTTGAACGTGTTCCTCTCGAACTTTGTTAATAAAACATAATTTATTGTCATTGTGTTTGCAGTCCTGTGCCAGTTCATTGTTGTTATTAACCTTTCGTGTCCTGCCCTGCCTGATGCTGTTTACCTTGTTCAGTCTTGCCTTGTCCAGCTGCCAGCCCTGTTTCCCCCCACAAGGTAGTTTTTGTTTGTTTTGTTTTATTGTCAAATATAAGCCCATTTTCTCTGCATCTCTAGCCCCTTTCACACAGCGTGTTGAGCCCAGGAAATTGCTGTAAAATTGCTAGAGTGCTTTCTGTGTGAACGCAAACGCCCCGGGATTGATGCCGGGATCGATGCCGGGATGGGGACCTAGTTACATTGCCGGGATCAGTCCCGTAATGCGCCCTGTGTGAACAAAAGCCAGGACTAATGCCGTAAGGGGTGTGTCGTAGTGATGACGCACGTGCCATCGCACCAGCCTTTCTACAACCTATGCAACAGCATGTGGGTAACGAGCCACTCGGCAAACCCAGTGGCGCTACTGGAGAGTATGGACTCGTCTTCGTGTAGAAATGACGAAGAGGAGTTATCAGCAGAACTGACATCTGACAAGAGTAATCATATCCTGACGTCACGTGTCTTTACGGGATCTTTACAGGTTGTGTGTGAACGCACTCACAGATTCCAGAAAATCACTGGCAGTGTGAATGAACCAAAATCAAACGACAAATCCCGAGACACATTATCTGTGTATTTTCCGGAATCTCTGTGTGAAAGAGGCTTCTGAGTCCTTACCTCCTCCCTTCACCTAAACCTGACAGTCTCAGGGTTTATTGTCCATAATGGTCTTAAGTGTTCAGCAGAATAAATAAATACAGTTCAAGTTTGGAATGGTATGTGAGAGAATAAATGATGACAGAATTATAATTTCAAGTTTTGATTCTTAAATTCCTCAAGCTTTACATCCTATTAATATGCTTGGCAAATGTAAATAGTCTAAGGACAAATAAACATGGCAAAATAATTGTATATTCTGATTATTGTTCATAATAAATGTTACTATTTGTTTAACAATTATGTATTTTATCAAATAGCTCTTACTGCCATTTTATAAAAGTCAATAATGTATTATGACTTATGCATAATGGATTTATGCAACATGTTTAATATATATAAACTACAGTTTATATATATATATTTTTAAAGAAGTCTCTTATTCTCTCCAAAGCTGCATTCTTTAATGATAAGTAAAGTACTGGTAAATAACAGTAATATTGTGAAATATTATTAAAATAACTGCTTTCTATTTTGATATATTTTAAAATGTAATTTATTTCTGGGATGTCTGAATTTTCATATTAGAAATCATTTTGATCAATTTAATGCATACTTTCTGAATAATTGTGTTAATTTCTTTTAAAAAAAAAGAAAAATCTTCCTGACCCCAAACTTTTGAATGGTAGTGTAAATACGATGCACATTGTATTTGTCTCCAAAGAAGTTAAACTGACAAAACAGGCATGAATCTGCAATATTTAACCTACACACAACCTCTTATGAGTATTTCTTCATCGTATGAATTCCAATGCTATCTACAGTGGATTTATGTGGTTTGTTGGTGTGATTTCATGCGCAGAATCGATTAATATGATTATGATAGGAGGAAAAAGACAGTCCCGTTTTACTGGAACTCGAAAGCTGAACCGACATCACTCTCATGTAACACATCAAACATTCTGCAATTTAAGACTCAGGGTCAATAATAAAATAAGCTCCATGGTCTAATGGTTGCTTTTTCTGCTCAACTGAGAGCTGTAATGGGCAGCAGTGATTTAAAATGTTCTCAGACATCATTTAGCTCAGAGATGCTGGACATTCATCATTAGAATCTCCAGATATTTTGTGGAAAGTAGGTCATGAGTGATACAAATGCATGCAATAGAAACTCGCTCTCGCCAAACAGATCTACAACACACTGCTCTACATGACCAACAGTATTATTAAACATCTTATACTTCATATAGAAAATAACAACGATCACAAATACTGAACAGACAATATTCCAAATGAATAAACTTGAGTTACAATTATTTTTTGACTCTTTTACAATGGGTTAAAAAAATGTAAATATCCGAAGTCCAAAAACCACAGGTATTGTCAACAAGAACTGACAAGAGACTGAACTAAACAGGGGGTATATATATATAGGACTAAACAAGTGAAATGAGATTTTTCTACCCCATTTTAATTAGCAAAAACAACAAATTTAGCCATTCTTAGGTTGGCTTTGAAAATAGTAACTACGTTGAAGAAAATGATAAACGCAACACTTTTGTTTTTGCCCCCATTTTTCATGAGCTGAACTCAAAGATCTAAGACTTGTACACAAAAGACCTATTTCTCTCAAATATTGTTTACAAATCTGTCTCAATCTGTGTTAGTGAGCACTTCTCCTTTGAAAACCCGAAAACACGTCAGAATCTGGTATGACCACCATTTGCCTCACACAGTGCAACACATCTCCTTCGCAGAGAGTTGATCAGGTTGTTGATTGTGGCCTGTGGAATGTTAGTCCACTCCTCTTCAATGGCTGTGCGAAGTTGCTGGATATTGGCAGGACCTGGAACACAATGTCGTATACGCCGATCCAGAGCATCCCAAACATGCTCAATGGGTGACATGTCCGTTAAGTATGCAGGCCATGCAAGAACTGGGATATTTTCAGCTTCCAGGAATTGTGTACAGATCCTTGCAACATGGGGCAGTGCATTATCATGCTGCAACATGAGGTGATGGTCGTGGATGAATGGCACAACAATGAGCCTCAGGATCTCGTCACAGTATCTATGTGCATTCAAAATGCCATCAATAAAATGCACCTGTGTTCGTTGTCCATAACATACGCCTGCCCATACTATAACCCCACCGCCACCATGGGCCACTAGATCCACAACATTGACATCAGCAAACCGCTCATCCACACGACGCCATACACGCTGTCTGCCATCTGCCATCTGCTCTGTACAGTGAAAACCGGGATTCATTCGTGAAAGAGAACACCTCTCCAAAGTACCAGACGCCATTGAATGTGAGCATTTCTGCAGTCAGGTCGAAACCCCGATGAGGACGACGAGCATGCAGATGAGCTTCCCTGAGATGGTTTCTGACAGTTTGTGTAGAAATTATTTGGTTATGCAAACCGATTGTTGCTGCAGCTGTCCGGGTGGCTGGTCTCAGACGATCTTGGAGGTGAAGATGCTGGATGTGGAGGTCCTGGGCTGGTGTAGTTACACGTGGTCTGTGGCTGTGAGGCCGGTTGGATGTACTGCCAAATTCTCTGAAACGCCTTTGGAGATGGCTTATGGTAGAGAAATGAACATTCAATTCACGGGCAACAGCTCTGGTGGACATTCCTGCAGCCAGCATGCCAATTGCACGCTCCCTCAAAACTTGCGACATCTGTAGCATTGTGCTGTGTGATAAAACTGCACATTTTAGAGTGGCCTTTTATTGTGGCCAGCCTAAGGCACACCTGTGCAATAATCATGCTGTCTAATCAGCATCTTGACATGCCACACTTGTGAGGTGGATAGATTATCTTGGCAAAGGAGAAGTGCTCACTAACAAAGATTTAGACAATATTTGAGAGAAATAGGCCTTTTGTGTACATAGAAAAAGTCTTAGATCTTTGAGTTCAGCTCATGAAAAATGGGGGCAAAACAAAAGTGTTGCGTTTATAATTTTGTTCAGTGTATGTTGCTGTGTGGTGCTTTCAAAATATAGCTTTTTGTTTAAACAATTTAAAATGTCAACTTATGCCAGAGGACTACTGTATAATAAGCCTACAATAAGCCTTTTACAAGAAAATTTACTAGTTTGGCCTAGTAATAAAAGATAAGACCAGTGCAGAGTTTATAACAAACCTGCTTGGAAACGTTTGAAAATTTCTTAGTTATTATTTTGTTTGATGCCACTAATGGTCCACACACACTGCACCATTATGTGCATCATTCTCAGACATTACCCTGATGCTGTGTAACAGTTTCAGTTTTATGATCTGTAATCTCTAAATTCAGAAGCAGATCCAACATGTCCGGAATCAAAACTCTAGTATCGGGCCTGACTCAAGTTTACAGGCCATGTTCATAGCCAAGTCATAGTCAGACCAAGCCCCCTTGTGGAGAGAAGGCTATCAGTTTAATAATTTAGTGATATTCTGAGGTTCACTCACCTTCATGTCAGAGGTTTCATTCTCCAGCTTGGACAGGTGGTGTGAGTTGTCCTGAAGCTCACGCCGCAGGTGAGAGTTCTCCTTACGAAGATCCTCCACCTGCCGCACCAGCTGGTCATAGGAGGCCGTTGGGTATGACATCATCACTCGATTGAATCCCTGAGAAGGTCAGAGGGCAGGGGTCAAAGTTAATGCACTCATAATCATGTCTCTAAGTTCATTATGAATTCAGTGCATACAGTTGGTTTGCAGTTAACCATACATTGCTTGGAGAACAATGTTGAAAAAGTAAGTCATACCTGCTTAAGGTTGTCAATAGTTTTTGGAACATTTAGTGTTAGTGTTGGTTCTACAGTAGCTCTATAGTGGATATAATAGAAAAAGTCCCACATGTTGTAATAGTTTTAACGTTTGGTCAAATGCCTTTTATAAAGTAAGTAAAGACCTTTTGTAAAGTTCTTAAAGTGACAAACTAACCTACCCTAAATCTACCTATTGCCTGATTGACAAGTTTATAATTGAATATACCAGTTGGACATATTCTGTCCTTAAAAAGCCTGACTTTGACTGTTTGACTGAAACATTGTTTTTTAAGAAAGATTTTCAAGCCATGAAAGGGTGTAGGATTTTCATTATATTGACTGTGGTACAGTACACTAAGAAACGTGAAACAGTTGTGTCATTTATTTAAAGTGGATTTTTTATATGGGTCTAATCATGGTTTTGTTCAGTTTGTCTAAAAGCAAATAGCACTTTCCATAAGAAAAAAAAAAAGAAACAATTTTGTTTAAATAGTATTTTCACAAGATAGCTTTACTGACTACAGAAATTAATGTGGGTTCCCTTTTGAATGGGAAATCGAACCACGTCCCCCAGAGGACACTTTGGGTAATGCCTCCGGCATGATGGTGTCTGAAGCACATGTGAAAACACGACAATGAACTTGACATTGGCCCGCGACAGCCTATGACGTACTACTGGTGCGACCATGAGTATAAAAGGGACAACCCTAGAACACGTCATCCCCTTCTTTGTCTTCAGGATAATGAAGAAACACTCTGCCAAGCGTTTCAGGATGCGTGTGCCTCCTTGTTAAAAATTCCTGAAATCTGAGTGCACACACTAACTGTGAGTTCTTTGGCATGGGTAAGGAGCTTGCGTGTTTAGTTCTTGAGGGAGCTGAATGTGTGCATTGTGAGGATTTCTCAATGTAAAGCTCCGTTAGCACAATCCTTATTCTCGAGGGATGTGGGACGTGGATTTGGGTGATATGCCTTCGACTCTTCAAAGAGGCTGGATGTGCATTCGCAAAACTGACTACAAGAGACGGGTAAGGGGCTTTTTCCTTTCTGTTCTCACCTGAGGGATAGTAGTTAGTGTCTGCACTAGCGTGTTTTGCTCTCGAGGGAGTTGAAGGCACTCATAGCGATGCATTCGTAGCTGTTTTCGTATGATTCCTTTCAGAGTGATACAATCTGACGTTTGAACTCATTGCGCTCTCAAGGGGGATAAATGCGCATTTTCACGATGTAATCGCAATAATTGATTCCACCTGGGTTTGACTCTCTTGAAGGATGAGAGTTGAGCGCCTGCACTCCACAGTTCGGGTCCCGTGGTCACCATTGCGTTAGGCGGGATCTTGTGCAGGCAGAGCACAAGAGGAGTCGAACAAGAACTTTTCCTTTTTTGGGTTCCTCATGTTGTATCTAGTTCTAAAGAAGAGACAGAAAGAATGTAGTAGTTATTACTATAACAATTTTTATTGAGCCTTTTGTTTCTCCTATGATCCCCACGCTGAGGCAGAGAGATCATAAGAGAAACCACAGGCTCTCATTGAGCCTTCTTGGTACTCCTGGGTTGGGAACGTTGTTAGGCCTTCTCTCGCTATAGAGAGTTGTTTTGTTAGAGACCTCCACTCCACTGAGCTCCGCCCAATATTGTGTCAAGCTGCTGGTCCTATTGTGTATAGCCTCCTTACAGGACACAGTGCTGAGGCCTCCGTCCAATGAGCTCAGCCAGGGGCTAAGTTGCTAGGCTTTCTGTGAGCCTCCTTGTCTACTGCACTTAAACTGGAACGTTGCTAGGCCTACTCTCGCTGAAGAGAGGCATCATGGTAGGCCTCCGTTCTCAGAGCTCCATTCAGTGACGATATTCTCCTAAAAGTATTCTCAGGAATACCAAACCCTGGAGCTCTGCCCATGGTCTGAGTATCTTTTTTGACTCAGCTCTGCAGGGAAGGGCGGAAGGTCACACTTTCTCTGATAGGGTATGCAGCTCGGGCTTTGGCTGTAGGGAATTAGTCATGACAGTTTCTGGTGTGTACCTCAGGGATGGGGACTCCTTTGAGTCTTTGACTTTAATGTCAGCCGATGAGGCACTCATCTCTTCAGCATGACAGAGTGGGCATTTTGTTCCCTAAAGTGTCCTCTAGGGGATGCTTGCCACGCTTGTCTCCTTGCCACGCTTCAGGTATTCCTGTGCACATCTCCTTCAGACAAAGAAGTGGATGACGTGTTCTACAGCTCCCCTTTTTATACTCATGGTCGCAACAGTAGTATGTCATAGGCCAGGGCTATTCAATTGGCAGCCCGCGGGCCAAATGCGGCCCGCCAATCATCTCCATGCGGCCCGACGGCACCAACCTCCCTCCTCCTCTTTTCCTGGCGATGCGGCTAATTCAGTTTGATACTCGCTCCAATTGACCTGAGAAACGCTTTACGTGCAAATATTTCAGCAGTTTATTCTATGTGTCCTGAATTTATGTCGACTGAACCAGCGATACCAATTCGTGAATGAATCATTCTTTTGGTTTGATTCTAAACGCGCTTGCATAACGGTCTAAAATTCGGATTCATTCAATCCGCTCCGTCACTGAATCATCTGAAGCGGGTTCTCGTTCAGTACAGTAACAACAAAAAGCGATGTTTTCAGTTGTTTCTAGTTGTTTCAACACGGCCCAGCACGGAGTTGCGTTTACTCCCGGCCCCGGACACTATATTAAACAGCGTTGCGACAACCAGTGGGAAGCGTTTCAGTTCGACAGAAACCTCTCTGTTACAAACCACTCATTGATTTAATTAGTATTAAATCGGATGAAACAGTCTCAACATTCCCAACAAGACTGATGAGGAAAGCAAGAGAAATATTGTGGCATGAACGAAATTAGAAGTCTTTAAATCCCCTAATCACCCTTACAGACATTTACCATGAATGTACTGTAGTAATGTACCATGGGTTGGGCAGAAATGTGCAATATTTATATTGAATACTATGTAGTAATAAATAAATATTGTAAATATATATATACTATAATATTATATAATAGTAAATATAGTGATTTCTATTGCATTAGATTTATTAGGTGGGTAGAGGAATTTATAATTAATGTTTGTTATGAAATTATGTCAGTTTCTTTGTAAAGGTGCGTATAGTTTTTAACTTGTGTTTAGGCATTTTTTATACGTGGGAGCGAGTAGCCTGTGGTTATCAAGTCTCGCTGTCAGAATATTTTCATTTAAGCATAACTATTATAAATAAAATTATTATTATTTCTCACCAACAGCTATAAGTTTGTATAAATCATTTACTTGTTCCAAGGAAAATAGTTGTACACAGCTGTAAATTATCAAGTTTTTATTTATTATTGTTTTATATATTTGCATACTGTTGGGTATCACATTTCCAAGTAAATACCATACTTTTTTAGGGTTACTTTAACTTATTTATTGAACCTGTTATGTTTCAATAAATAAGCTAAACCCCCAAACCAACCCACCGGCCCACCTCATCTTTTCGCTTTGATAATGCGGCCCTCGAATGAAACTAATTGAATAGCCCTGTCATAGGCTGTCACTGGCAAATGTAAATTTCATTATCATGTTTTCACACGTGCTTCACACCGGTCATGCCGAATGCATTCCCCAAAGTTTCCTCTAGGGGACACAGTGTCTCATTCCCCTACCCATGACCAGCCTATCAGTTCTAATCACCTTGATCAAGATGGTCTACTAGGTTTAATGTACTGTAGGTCCCTCATCTGTCAGTTCAGCTAATCAACAATGTCAGCCAATTTGGACCTGCTAGGACCAGATAACAATCCAAAAACGGAACACTTTGAAGCAGCTAGAAAAAATATTATAATTGTTTTTGCCCCTTATACAAATAAAAATCAGACAGGAAGGAAATATGAAGGAAATACACGTTTGCCTTCTTTTCCTCCACAGAAGCACTTGCAGGAATGTGAATAAATTACCCACAAGCCAAAAACCTTCTCTGATTGCTGAGGTTTAGTCAGGGGTCATGACCTCTGTCTTCTCTACTTGTCTACTATTAGAGAGAAAACTAAGATAAAGCCTAAAAGAACAAATGTGACCCTGGATCACAAAACCAAAAATCATTAGGATATTAAGTAAAGATCATGTTCCATGAAGATATTTTGTAAATTTCCTACCGTAAATTTATAACGAAATTATTTTTATGAGTGAATGCAGCACAATCGTGAACATAAATGGACAACTTTAAAGGCGATTTTCTCAATGTTTAGATTTTTTTGCACCCTCAGATTCCAGATTTTCAAATAGCTGTACCCTGGCCAAATATTGTCCTATCCTAAAAAAATAATAATAATAATTAAAAAAAAACATCAATGGAAAGCTTATTTATTCAGCTTTCATATGATGTATAAATCTCAATTTCAAAACAATTTACCCTTGTGACTGGTTTTGTGGTCCAGGATCACAAATTACATTTATAACATTGGATCTAGAAATCTTTTTTTTTTTTACAAATGGCTATTTTTTCTGAAGCAAAACTGTCCAACAGTGATTCAAACAGTGATAAGTCACAGTGTATAGTGTAAGGCAGAAATAAAGGGTGTGCCATATGCTTTTAACCAGGAAGCTGTGTAAACGTCAAATGGAACATGAATTGTTCCACAAATCTAAATATAAAGTTGAATTATACTGTAGCATGTCCAACTTTATCCGCATACATACTGTATATTCACGTAGCAATTGTATAGAGCAAATCTCAGCTGCTTGATTGCTTGTATCATCTCAAAATATAAACTATATCACCCAGCTCTAACCTGCTTAATGCAACATGAAGATATTGAGATGCTATAAACATTAACATCATGATTTTCTTAAAGCTGAAACTATGTATTGTGAAAAGCACTATTCACATACATTTGACGACATTCATTTACATTCAACCTCAAAAAACAAGTACTGAATTTTGTATACCATATTATATTTGAAAAATGCAAACCCATGTCTGGAATATACAATGAAAGCAAAGTCTGCCTTTAAGCTTGTGGATGACCAAGTTCCAAAAAGCCATCTGTCTGTATGAGGAGAGCTTCCTTGCGGTTGATATGACAGGTTTTCTGTGTTAATTCTCTCTGTGACTGGTGCCAGCAGCTCCTCCTCCAACCCTTTTTGACCATCCCCCACTATAGACCAGATCAGGAACACATTAAACATTCTTGTTTCTCCCACTCTTTCTCCGTCCCTTGCTTTCGGCCTCTTTTTCTATGCTCCTGTCCCTCCAGTGATAATATACATACACATATCCTAAGAACTTCCACATTTTATGTTTTACTTCATGGTGTGTGGTCATGTTTGTTGCTTAGTTCAGATTTACAGTATGGAGGAATAAAACAAATGCTTGGGGAAGGGGAGGCTTCAACCTCAAACATTTGAATCTATATACACATTAAAGTGGGGTCTACGCTAGTGTGATAATATAAACCTCAACCGGATACTAGGGATGTCAACGATTAATCGACGATCGATTAATTGTCGATAATACATTTAATCGATACAACTTATCGATCATCGATTAAGCAGGTCTTCATGCGCGTGCGCGCTGCTCAACCGCGAAACATGTAAAGCGAGCGCGCCGGAGTTATGTTTGGGACCATTTTACACCTTCATCATGACTATAAGTTTGCGTGTGCATTCGCAGCCTTTTGTTTTGTGCAAATGTAAGTTGTAATACTGTTTATTTTCTGTAGGCCTATCTATATCTGATGTATCTCATATTGGATGCATTTGGTTAAGAATTAACTCTGTAGTAAAGCGTCAGCTTCAGCGCGCGCAGCTCAAACGGCAGTGCACGACTAATAATGACTATTGGGACTGTAATATTGCATAACATTATAAAGAGAACAATATTGTAATAAAACATTGTGAATTATTTGGGTTTAGTTGCCGTGTCGCGTTGCTCCAGGAAGACCGCGTCCACAACATGAGTAGTTCTGAATGAATGGCACGTAACTTAGTTCAAGTTCACTTGTGCATGAATTTGCGTTATTTTGTGCAGATATCATTTGTAATATTATGTTTATTTTGAATATATCTGATTAATCTCATATAGGATGCGTTTCTTTTAGATAAATAACGTGCTAGCAAAGTGCTCCAGTTTAACGGTAGCAGATTCATTCAGCGCGTGCAGTTGTTCCAGGAAGAGCGCGTCCACAACAGTCACATTCTAAGCGCATATATGAGGCGGCATTGGTGACACGTTGTATTAGTAGTTATATTTGATTATTAAATAATTAATTTAATTATCAATCACATCGAAACATTTTACAATCCTACTAGCCCTTTATTTATATTTAAAACCATTCTAATTGATTTGGTGAGGAACATAGCGTTTTGAGCAGCATTTGTAGCCCCTGTCATGCTGTCATAGCCACTGCAGTAGACGCATATCGCAGTATTAAGGCTAACGATTAATCGATTAATTGATCGTTAATTTAAACGACGATCGATCATGGGAATTTGTGAAAATTGACATCCCTACCGGATACAGATAATACCACTATAAAATGGCCAGCTTAACACAGCTTATCTTAAAGTGCACCTATTATGCTATTTTTAAGGCTCCTAATTTTGTTTTGGAGGTCTCCTACAACAGGTTTACAAGCATCAAAGGTCAAAAAACAGTTTCATTTTCTCATAATATACATTGATCAGGCCTCGTCGGCCAGGGTTTTTTTGGCCCACCGAATACCTTGTTCCAAAGCGGGCAAGCTCGAGCTTGAGGAGTGGTTACGAACAAAGGCAGAGTTTATCTGAGTAACCATTACCATAGTAAACATGGTAGCACGACCGCTTGAAGAAATCAGATAAATCATATAGGCTATCACAATCATGTATTTATTTTATCTGTAAGTACATCTCGTCTCTTTATACCGGACTGAAAGACTTGTGAAGGAGATGCCAGCCCCATGGACCAGATCCCATGGACCAAGAGCCCCACTACAGACACAGAGGTAGAGCCCAACATCACCCCGGAAGTCTGAACCCAATAGAAAGTTATATAACTACACCTCGGCCCGTCGACCAGTCGGCTCCACCTTGGCTCCTTGCCCACTCGGCTTAACCTGGGACGTCTTCCTTGTGGCTCTTCATCGTCCCTCTGGCTCTGCCTTAATCAGTCATCGCTCTGCCTACACCATGGACTTCAGTCCTCCGGCACCCTGGCTTCACCTCGGCTGCTCATCACCCGGACCGTCAATGAAGGCTCAACCCCGTCTCCTCCCTCTATTGTCTCTGCCATGGTGTTTAGCTTTGCGCCCACCTCCAGAGCGAACACCCTCCCTCCTCTCTTGGACCTGTTTCCCTAGATAGTTTCCATGGTTACTGATTATGTTACACACCTGTTTCAGTTTCTGTTGATTAGCTACCCTGTGAATTTTTTGTCCTCAGTTCTCACAGTTCTTGGTTCAATGTCGTCTATATTTTCCGTGGTTGTACATTCCTGTATTTCTTGTTTTCTCCTGCGTGTTCTGTGTTGGATTTTGGATTTCTTAAAGACTTTTTGTTTGATACTCTCCTGCGTTGTTCGAATTATGCAACCACCCATGACAAACACAACTAAAGACACTCAAACACAGCTTAAAGGACACTAGTATAGCTCAACACATTTTAACACACCCTATACAGCTTAACACAACTTAATACAGGCCAATACAAGTGTAACATTGAAACATCACATAACATATCCACAAACTACTGAATAATTTTTATCTTATCTTATTTTTAACATAAATTATTTTGACCCTAGCACGGTCATTTTTAACATGAATGTGCGAGGCTTCTGGTGTCAGCCACAAGCAGTTATTTAAGCTGTTTAAAAACAGTCGGTTTCACTGCTTGAAATTGCAAAATGGTATTTATTAACTTATTTTTATTTATTATCATAATCATAAACATACTGGTTTGAAGCGCAAATAGTTTAGCAACACAGATATGAAATACCAAGGCATTCACTTCAATCACGACTATCCTCTAATTGTCTAAATTAAGTCTCTGTAATTCTGCTCTAATAGCCCTCCATTAGTCAAATAAAGATTTACTCACAAACTGCTGCGTTCTCCAGACCCAACAGATCCCAGTTCCAGCCAGTGTTAAACTACATTAACAGAGCTGGCCAGACCCCAGGACACTCAATCAGACCTCTCTGGAGAACCACATGCCTTTGTACAGTTGGGTGAGGTCCATCTTAGGACAGGATTATGTAAAGATCACGCACAGCCCCAAAATCAATCAATTAAAATTTTGACTTACAGATCAATAGAGAAAACCAATATACCGGGAACACAATGGCCAGAGCAGTGGTTGAATTCGACACAATTGCTTTTAGATTATGAGGACACAGTGAACACAATATCTGTCTGTAATTTCAGCAGGGTTTGGACAGAATTAATTATTCTGGACAGCACAGGAGACCCTAAATTAAAAGTGTGTGATTGGTAAGATATAAAAAGAGAGGGGGGAGAGAATCGAAGAATGGAGAGATGTTTGATGATGAAGCATGTGTGACCGTCCACAGGGATTTAAGCACAGCTGGTTCATCTTTTTCATTTAGTCTTGTTCCAGATCAAATAGGCTGAATGCACAACCAATTGGGCACCATCCAGAGACATTCGATGTTTCTGTATTTTAATTGGCTGCTGGAGGTGTTTCAATAACTGTTAAATTAATGATGCCAGGAGAGGAAATGGCGATTCCGTGTCTAAAAAAAAAAAAAAATCTTTTATGCTTTCTGTGCTCTGCTGTATATGCTGCAGTGGATGCTGGGTAATCTGCTCAAATATCTGTCCCTTGAGGAAAATAACTGAAAGAGTGTTAGTGAGCTGCCAATGCGGAGCAGCAGTTCTCGACAGTTGCCATGGTAACACCCTATCCCTGATCTCTTTAGAAGGGAATGCTCTAAAAATCACTGCATCTGATTCTGCATTGTGACTAGACATAAAGTGATACCCAAACATACAGTTTGTCTCACTGTATGCTGTGATCCTCAAATCTACATCTGTAGAGTACACCTCCCCTGGGCGACATGGGAAAGGCACAGAGGACAAATACACAGGCTGTTTTTTATTTTTATTTTTGTTTTTGAGGGCCTCAAATAGTCTAATGGTGCAGCTTTTGTTTAGAACAACCAGAACAAACAGAAGACATTCGACAGAAATAAGGGAGCTGTTGTACTTTTTAAACAGTATACATTTAATGACACAAGGCCATAGGAAATTATCTTTTGAATTAGAAAAAAAAAAAAAAAAAAAAAAAAAAATGTGTGAGTGGCTCACACATTCGGCTATGACTGTGTCCTTAAGTCCTCCCTAACTGTGATATAACAAAAACCTGAGGCTCTTCGGTCATGAACACACAAAAGCAGGCAAACACATTAACAGCACAAATGATGGGAAGGTCAGCAAACAGCCTCACTGAAGCAAAGTAATTTATCAATCTACTATAATAATATAATATAATATAATATAATATAATATAATATAATATAAGACTGTTCAGTCTTTCAGTTTCAAGTTGGAGTTAGTCTCTTAGATTCTTTGCATTTGCTAGTCAAGTGATGGATGCACAATGGTTTTTTGGTTTTTTTTTTTACCTCACTGAATATGACTATACCTTATGATACCAAAATACATGTCAAATGCATTTATGTGCACCCAACACATGACTAGCAAACTCAAGGAATCTATATTATATTATATTATATTATATTATATTATATTATATTATATTATATTATAAAGACAGACTAGAGATAGAGATAAGCTGATTAGATAAAGCAATTCAACTGATTATGTATAAAACCCCATTATAATCTAGTGGTCTGATTATTTCTTTCATTTAAGAAAGTAAGTAATATTGGAACCAGACATGCGTTGAGCAGAGGGTTTCTGATACGATGGACAAAAGTAGGGCACAAGCAGTGGGAATGAGAACAAAGAAGATGGAGGATGCTTACACTCCTCCCCCCTCCCTGACCACATCTCACAACAACCATTCACTTCTAGACGTCTGGTTACCAAGGAAACAGCACCTGCAAAGGATGGCACCATGCCTGAGAATACCATATCTGATCCAGCAGGTCATGTATTTGTTAAGAGACAACTTACAGACTGTAATGCTGTACTGTGGACAGTTTGTATAAAATGGTGGCTGGAAATTCAGGCAATTCACCCATCTTCCATAAGGGGGATAGTCAGTCATTTCATTGAGTGTATAGTTTTGGAATATTCCAAAACAAATACCCCTTTTCCAACCAGTAAACTGAATTGTGTGGACTGCTTTAAAATATTAATGAAGGCATTTCTTTTAAAACTGATCCTATGTTAGCATCCTCTGCATGAGCGCTGGAGTCTCCATGGCAAAGACCCCTCAATCAACAGTGTGTTTATAAAATAAGGTAATTGAATTATTCAGATGACCATGGGTCTAGTAATATTAACGACAATTTTTTTTTTCTTTTTTTTCTTTTTTTGCAGGACAGGAGGGGTGCCAAATAAAATATGCAACCATAAAAAAATAAAAATAAAAAAAAACACAACACTGCTGCAACCTCCATCATATGCTCCATATCATTAATTCCAAACATCCCCAAAGACTAGAAAAATGCATTGGATCTCTGAAAATGTGCAAGGACGGATGAATATTGTATTGTGATCAGGGTTGAGTGAAACTAAAAAAGCACAGACAAGTTCTTGCACGTCTTTCAACAGAAATGTATTATATCTCATGGGATATATCAATCTATGGTGATCACAACCTGACTAAACTTTCCTTGAAATCAGCTTTGACATTATACTTAACATATATGCTGAGGAAGAACAAATATTACACATCAGACCTTCTATTTATAAACAACAGAAATTAAATAAGCTTTCCAGCTGTTGGACCACACCACCAAAAAAAAAAAAAAAAAAGGACTCAGATTACGACTGTAACCATGGTTCCCTGAGTAGGGGAACGAAACATTTCATCTTGGATTGACGCTATGAGGAACGTCATCATGAGGTTCTATGAGGATGGTATCTGAAGCACATGATTGAAGCGACAATTTTATTGGCCAACGACAGTCCATGACATCATTACCGGAGTGCCCATGAGTATAAGAGCAATGTATGTCATCAACTTCTTTGTCTGAAGACGACGTGCAGGCAGGAAGGAGGCATGCAACAAGATGCAGTGTTTCGTTCGCTTTCTCAGAGAACCATGGTTACAGTCATAACCTGAGATGTTCCCTTTTGAAGTAGAACTCTACACTGCATCGTGGATTGACGCTATGGGGAACAAATACCCACTCCGCCATGCTGAGGGAATGCTTGCCTCATTAGCTGTGCCTATGCACACACACAATGGGCATGGCATAAACTAACTCTACAGACGTACTTAGCCGGAGTCAGATGCATCAATCATTCAGGGTGCATCCTTCCCTCAGGTCTTGTTATTCCAGCGTCTCGCCTCCTTTGTGATCCACTTCTCAAAGGAGGAGCACAAGTGGCCACGATCTCCTTCGGCCCTGCTTCCAGTCATTATACTGTGACGGACCCGAACCCCCAGAGATTTTGGCCGCAAATTTGGATCTGCGCGGGATGTACTTCCAAAATGACGCTGACTGTGCCCTTGCATCGCTTTCCAACCACCGTCTAAAAAGAGGATGATTCACTCTGTGAAAGATAGCCCACAAGCGTATCTTCAAGAAGAAGCATTCACAAATATCCTCGCTTGTGCAATCCCTCCACATTCGAATAACTTAGAATATTGGAAAGGATAGATGTGAGCTGAATATAGTTTCCTCCACGACTTCTCCACCACCTCTAAGTTGAGGTCAGGAAGAAACTGAAGGCTCTTAGAAGAAGTATGATTATGGCCTGCCAGGAATCACTCGTCTAATTTGCCATGAGCAACCTCTTGTCTATCACGCTCCTACATCAGATCCAATCTAGTAGTGGCGCGGGCCATAAATTCCAACACAGAATATGTGGGGCTGGCAGGGCATTTGCCTCTTTTTGTTTGGATGGTGTCAGCAGCATGCTATCTGCTGTAGAGACAGCACATTCCGATCCAACAGCTTGCTTGAACCGGTTACTAAAGAACATCAAAGAGCCATACCTTTTTTGAATTCCTCAGCTAGCTCGATCCGCGATTCTCGCGACTCCAACCTCCATTGTGCCTTGGCTATCAGGGCCCAAGCCACGGTGTGCAGACTCTTGTCCCTCATCTCTCGAGAATGAAGTCAAGTGTGAATGGAGCTTCCTCATCACAAATTACTCACAATGGTCACATTCAGAACTCTCGAGAACTGAACGTGCATACTCCTCACCCAAAAACCAAATGCACAAATCATGTGTCCTCAAGTGTCAAAAAACTGGGACACAGAGGCACACACTTCCTGAAACGCTTGTCTGAGTTTTCCATACTAAATCCTCATGCTTCAGACACCTTCGATCCAAGATGCAGTGTTGAGTATATATATATATATATATATATATATATATATATATATATATATATATATATATATATATATATATATATATATATATTAAAATGTCAAAACTGAACTGGCCTATATTTTGTTTTAAAGATTAACTATCATTGCCATTCGAATATTTTCAATGCGCCCCTGAGCAAACAACCTCTACAGTTAATTTGTGAAGCACCACCATCTTGTGTCTGAATAGCCAGCAAGGTTTTACTACTCAGGAATAACATCTCATAATGGGTGCCAGTTTCTATTATTCTCACATAACATTGCATAACAAGTTCATAGACAAGATAGTCTGTCTGGCAATGTCAAATATTATTACAGGTCAACCTGGAAATCCTGGTCAGCGGCAGCATTCAGCTAATAATAATAATATTTTAGTCCATATAATATACAACATATTCATGCTAAATAGCTATGCTCATGTTCTATCTCTTAGTGGTCTCTATAAAATTCTCTATAAAATAAGGGTTAAATCAATATCATGTCCATGTGTTTATTACACCAGGGCAATGTACAGTCAGTTGGTCATTATAAAAATAAACTAATTTAGCGTGATGAAATTCCTGTTCACCCTGTCTGTACTAATAAACAACGATTTTATTATAAATAATTTTCCTTAGCTCTGATGTTCATTGAGCCAAGTCTAATTCTGAGTCTGGTTTAGGATGAAAACCAGTTTACGAAGAAGACTACTCACAATAATACAACTCTAATAAAATAAATCGTCACATTTTCTTTGTGCTCATGCAAAATTCAAGGTGATGGAGGCTGAAACACATTTACACAAGATCCTTTCCTTACTTCTATGGGCATTGAAAGGCTTCAAATGACTGATAAGAAGCTTATATCATAACTTGAACAAGAAAATTTCCCTCGGATTTGTGAATTTTAAAACACATGACTCGGGTAGAGCAGATATCTTTGATGTTTTATTGTTGACCTTGATCGTGATATTATAGCTACGATAGCACATCAAACAGAGAAAATCTTTGTTAGTTTTTAGATCCCTTAATTACGTATATTTTATCAGGCAGTCCAATTTAATCATATTTAGGCATTAAATCGTAAGATTCGTGGGAAAACGCTTCTGGTGAGCAGTCCTCTCTGGCGCCCTCATAAATATTCTCATCAGGACCTCACCACACGTCTCACGGACACACATTTCAACGTTGGATTTAACGCACAAATACCCGCAAACATGCATGTGCTATGATCCATCTGTCATCCATGATTTAACATATACGCTAATAGATTTCATTTGTTTAAGTCTTACCTCATGTTCAGCAGCGTTGGTGGCGTTTTTTGGGCGTGGAGGCGCTGCTGTCTTTCTCTGTGGGGATGATGATGCCCTGCATTCAGTGATGCTGCGCGCTCTGATGTCACGCCTCTCTCTCTCTCTCTCTCTCTCTCTCTCTCTCTCTCTCTCTCTCTCTCTCTCTCTTTCTCCCACACACACACATACGCTTTTCTCCTAATTTTATTTATTTATTTATTTTATCTCGAACGTAAATATTGTCAGGAAAATATGTCAAAATCTATATTTGTCTATATATATATATATATCATCCATTGTGTAAACAAGTGAACACAGTAAAACCACACTAGGATACATAAAGGCAAGGTAAATTTGTTCTTCAAAAAATGTAATATTTTTCATTAATGCCAGATGGAGGAAAGTTGTCACAATTGGAATCATTACTATTTTTAATGTTTTTGAAAGAAATCTCTTATGCTCATCAAGCCTGCATTTATTTATACAGAAAAACAGTAATATTGTGAAATATTATTACAATTTAAAATAATGGTTTTCTATTTTAATATGCTGTAAAACATAATTTATTTCTGTGATGCAAAGCTGAATTTTCATCAGCCATTACTCCAGTTTTCAGTGTCACATAGTCCTTCAGAAATCCTTATAATATATATATATATATATATATATATATATATATATATATATATATATATATATATATATATATATGAAATCTGTGAAACTTTTTCAAGATTTGTTGATGAAAAAAAAAGTTTAAAAGAACAGCATTTATTCAAAATATAAATCTTTTCTAACAATATAAATCTTTACTATCACTTTTTATCAATTTAACACATCATTTCTGAATAAAAGTATTAATTTCATTCAAAAAGAAAGAAAGAAATTACTGACATTTTTTTATTCATCAAAGAATCCTTAAAAAAGTATCACAGGTTATAAAAACAATATATTAAGCAGCACAACTTTTTCAAACATTGATAATAAATCAGCATATTAGAATGATTTCTAAAAATGATTTTCATGTGACACTGAAGACTGAAGTAATGGCTGATGAAAATTCAGCTTTGCATCACATATTATTATTAATTTTTTTAAGTGTATTAAAATAGAAAAAACAATATTTTAAACTGTAACAATATTTCGCGATATACATTTTTTTTTCTGTATTTTTCATAAAATAAATTCAGGCTTGATGAGCATAAGAGACTTCTTTCAAAAACATTAAAAATAGTAATGTTTCCAAACTTTTGTTCGGCATGTGCCCTCAAAGAATATATATATATTAAGAATATATACCCATATAGTTTTAGTGATGTAGGCTTGGCCTACAACTTTTTGTATTCCAAGCGTCGCCATACCAAGAGATTAGTAAAAGTGCATGCCATCCTACAAAACCTTTGTATAGTTGTGTAGTTATATTTATATATATATATATAAATATAACTACACAACTATACAAAGGTTTTGTAGGATGGCATGCACTTTTACTAATCTCTTGGTATGGCGACGCTTGGAATACAAAAAGTTGTAGGCCAAGCCTACATCACTAAAACTATATGGGAAAGTCGTCAACGGTTGTTTAAAACAACAAAATAACACATTTATAGTGGTTAATGTGAAACGTCTCTAATATGTGTAAAGTGCAGCACTCTC
Organism: Leuciscus leuciscus; assembly: GCF_965113295.1. Taxonomy (NCBI): domain Eukaryota; kingdom Metazoa; phylum Chordata; class Actinopteri; order Cypriniformes; family Leuciscidae; genus Leuciscus; species Leuciscus leuciscus. The sequence continues at coordinate 24,005,470 of NC_138747.1, read as the reverse complement.
TTTAAAAAAAAAACTCTGTCACTATCTCACAGGTAACATGGCTAATATATTCAAATAGATTTCATTTTTGGTAAGCATTTTACATTCAAACATCTTGGTCATCATGGAATATGCTATTGATTCCTGTTGTGTGAGGATTAATTTTGTATATATAAATTAGTCAGTAGTTTTATAAAAAGTCAGTAGTCTTTTTGCAAAAGAGTATTGTGTAGGCTAATTTAAATGGCATGCCATAAAATAATTATATTTCAGTGTTGGATTGAAAACAATGATTTCGAATAAAGCGTTAAGGGGCAGTAACCATTTGATGTGTGATGCCAATGATTAACATTGAGTAGGGACAACCTTTGAGGTAAAGGCTTACACGTTACATGCTTGTTCATTATCTACATGTACATAATCAAATCTATCCAACACTGCTGTTAAATGATTGTTTTGTCGATTCATCAGAAAACCATTGGAGGGAGACAAATACTAATACACCACTGAACAAAAGTGATCATCCTGACGACAAGATGAGCACACCTTATAAGTGTGGGAGTCTGTTATTCTTGTTTACGTATCGCAAGTTAAATGCGTCAATGCGTAATTCATACAACCTGATTACATCCGCAGGTGTACGCATGGCATCTGATCCTATCTCAAAATAATGTGTTGTATAGTGATGATTTAACCATGTCTTAACCATATATAACCACATATAGTGGCGTTTATAGACTAATATGAGAATTTTTGTCCGTTTATTTCTTATAAAACACTATTTTCTTATAGATATTAAATTTTTTATTCTGTTTTTATTTATTTTTTCCATTCCAGCGCCTCCATCCATGCCCAGTGTGTGCCATAAAGGACAAAATGGTGTTTTATTAATAACATCCCCATGTAGTGACGGAACAATGTTGTATGATCAACATGGCGTAGATGGAGAACAGTTTAACGGTATAGAGCAGGTGGGGTTTTTGTTCTCTTCGTGTAACGGGACACAGGACGCGGGGGTGAGCCGCATATCGCGTGCTTGCGTGCGTCAGAGAGGACGTGGTAGGACAGCTGGAGCGCGCGCAACCGCCCGCCCGCCCGAAGAGCAATAACAGCATTTTCAACGACATCACTCGATTTACGCCATGCAAATAACACGAGAAAATGAAACGGGACTGGTACGACAGAGAATGTAAGACATTTGTCGTGTATCTGATCTTCTAATGCTTCCTATAATTTATGACTAACAAGATTTGGGACGTTGCAACACAGTCGCCAGGTAAGAATACATCTCTTTCTATATACTAGTTTTAATATGTAAAGCAAGACAAATGCGGCTTTCGTGTATCGATACGCTCATTGTCTTTACGCGCGTCTTTGTAGAATTTCGTGTGACGGACCGCAATCGCATCTTTAGGCGCACAGCAACGTAATGACTCTGAGGAGCCTTCGCTATGATTCATTGCCTGTGTGCGCGAACGATACTCTTTTGACGACAAAGCGATGATCGACTTCGGCGATTATCTCTTCCTTTTTGTAAATGACGTTTCGGTCAGTGCGAATACGTGAAATAATCTCGGATGATCTATTTGTTTCTGTATGAATGTGAACGCGACATGTGATTAAGTTAAACGAAATTCTAAATAGCGTGTGGTGTTATCCACGGCCTCTCATTGCTTCAAAATGCTTGTATATTCATGTTGCATGGCCTATATGTGCTTTATTACCCAACTGGCTGAGATAAAATAACAGGATCCCTGTTTTGAATGTTGCCTAATTACAGCTTTACGCGCAATGTTAACGCCAGTTGTAACAGCAAACCCCGTTGAGAAGCGGACCATCTCAGTTCTGCATTCCATCAGAGATTTCAAGAACTCGGGATCGAGCTTGAGTAAGAATTGAGTTGGTGGGCTGTGGTATTTTTAGACATCACATGCGATAGACGTTTGTCTCTTGTAGACAACCTCAGTTAAACATTTCCTCACCTCAGGGAAAATAGCTGTGGATTTGAAGTATTATTTTATTTTATTGTATTTAAAAAAAAAAAAAAAAAAAAAAAAAAAAAATTAAAGGAAATCTGAACTTTTCTTAGATTACATATTTTCCTTTCACTATAAATAGTTTCAACTCAGTGTATGAATTGGCTGCAGTGACATAAATTAAACCCACTGTTTGCCAGTTGGTTACTAGGGTAACTGACAGAATGATGACATGCAACATTAGAATTTTTTTATTTATTTTTTTTGGCCCAATCTGTCTTCTCATTCTTGATTTTGCTCATTCTCTCAGTCACCCTATACATGCCCCTAGAGGTCTGTTTCCACAGTAACCGGATTCCCAGAGTCCCCAAAAGATGCACAACTGAGAGGTCCCTAAGTGGCTCAAGGAGAATCTCTAATACAGCTTAGGTGTTCAAAGGCCTGATGTATACTGGCATCATGAAAAACTGGTACAAACCTGCAAAAAACAAATGCAATATCATCTACTGTGGTGCCTCAGTGGGTACCGTGCACCCATAGCCAACCAAGCAGACACAGGTTTTGGAATATTAACCATGGTAAAATCACTGCAATCCACAGTTTCGAATAGCTTAATGCTTTATAAAATGGAGACACCAATATTCAATAGATATATTTATTGACATTAATAAGAGTAAAGGCCCGTTCACACCAAGGATGATAACTATAACAATAAATAATTCCAAGAGAATGTGAAATCCACAGCACAGCTATAAATATAACAACACAGTTGACTGATATCAATGGAATACATTTCAGAACAATTTTCTAGCTGATGAACTATAAAAACATTTACAGCCAATCAGAATCCATCCTGCTTTAATCAGAGCTTGAGCATTAAAAACGGCAGGTGGCATAACTACTTAATATAATACACAGAATGTCGTGCATTGGTGTGGATGCTAATGTAGTTATCGTTATAGTTAACGTTTTTGTGTGAATGAGCTTTACGGAAGCCTTAAGGCACTTGTACGGAAGCCATAAGAAAAAAAAATGCTTTAGTAAATCATAATTATCATGATAAAATTATGACATACTAATTCAAAAATGTAAACAAATTTGGTCATATTTATGAGAGGAAAAGTAAAAATAAAATAAAAAGACATTAAAAATCCTCATCATCATAATAATAGTAATAATAATATATGAATACATTAAAACTTAAAATGTGTATTACGACTTTTTATGTCATGACATTAAAAGTCATAATTTTGACTTATTGTCATTTTGAATTTTTAGCTCATAAGTATGACTTTCATGAAAATGAATTTTTATATGCTAATATTTACCAAAACAATTATTATTATTATTATTATTATTATTATTTTGGCAGAAATTGGCTTCCATACACTTCAGCCATAAATGCTAATAAAATTATGTCATGACAATGCTGACAGGCTGATGGCACCACAAAAACATGAACTATCCTGCTTAACTAGTAGGGTACAACGGGACTAAAGGCACACCTTAAGAAAAAAAGTTACACTCCCATAGTGTATGATTGCAGTAAAAATATATATGTTTGTATTGAACATTTATGGAGCAACAGATTTTATGTGAAAAAAAAACAACAACTAAATTTAAAAATCGTATTAATGTATAAGGTGGCAAGGTTTTGTTTTTACCTTTCACACACGGGTAAAAGGCTCACCAGCATGGGACAAAAGACACACAGTATTGACACAAATACTTTAGCTAAAATAATATATTTTTAATAATGTCTAAGTTAATACTTGTTCAAAACAATCACAATAATGTTAATATAAAAATATATTTTAAAAACACAGAAACAAAATTATTTAAAAAAGTAAAGATTCTGAAAGCATTGAAGGAGATCCCATAATAATTTAATATATCATATATATATATATTTTTTTTTATTATTTTTTTTTTTATGATGGCTATATTCTAAATATGGTAATTATCTCTAAGGGAGACACCCAACTTGATATATGATATTTACCATCTAACCATGTCATGTCAACAAATGGAAAAGTGTTGATTATTGTGCCTTTCGCACCAACAGCAGGGGCGCCACAAAAACTATACTTTTAGATATTCTTCCGTTATTTAATTATTATTTTTTTTGCTTTAATTACTTTGAACAAAATTGAAAATCATTTAGAAGACCTTTGTGTCAAAATATATTCAATCATTTTATAGCGAATATACTGTGCTACTTAAATATTAGATCAAATTCGCACAAAATCAACTTTGAGTTGCTGCCCGCGATCACATCAAGGATATATATGCTGCATGAGTGAATGCTACTGCTGAAACATGCACATAAATACAGTAAATAGTGTAAGCTGCTGCGAGGAAACTAGGCAGAACCCCCTAACAGATCTAGGCAGGTGTCGCTGTGGAAGGAGGAGGGCTAGGACAATTCCTGTGGTGTGCTGCAGTTGTGCTTGTTCGGAAATAAATAGGTTACGTAGATAGAACAAACAGATCGATTGGTCAAAGTGGTCAGCTTTCAGAGAACCAATCAGCTGCTCAGAAGAGTTTTATGACTGAACTATGTATATATAGCTGGCCCACACGAAACAATCAAACTCAAACTCTGATACTTTGGCTTTGTTCTCAAACAGCACATCACATATCTCACAGTTCTGTGCATTAACTCCATTGGACAAAATCTACTAACTTTCTATATAAATTGTCTGACATCTGGTCAGTTTTACTAGTAGGGAAAAATTATGGAAAATGAGATGTACGAGTCAGTTTATGAAAGTTTATTTTTGGTTCCATGCACATATAAAAACAATATGTCTTAAATATTCCAAACTCGCTTTCCACTCATTTTATGCTGCTAGCAAACCAAAGAGGACGTCTTCAGTAAGAGTAATCTTTAGAAATCTGGTCTCAGTTCATCTGAGTGATAGTAATCATTAATGCTAATTCAGAAGAACCGCTGATTTTTACACTGGGTCTGAAGTAGATACATGACCCCCAGAGTTTCAAGCTCTTAAAAATTCAGACAGGTTCTCTGTTAATCAGACCTCATTGGTCTGGTGTGTGTATACAAAGTCTATCTTGTAAAAATTAGGCATTTAGTTAAATCTCTATTCAGGCTGTTAGGAAGTGTCTCTAAATGCTGCAGGAATTCAGTAAGATGCCAGAAATATCTGGTGTGAACTTGCTTTCCACTGGAGACTGAATCCAACGGCTGCTTCACAGCAAGATAAATGAGTCATTAATAGATGACCTTGATGCTGATGGCAGCAGAGACCATCCTACTCAATTCACAAAGGCACAAAGACATACAGTGACATACACTAATGTACACACACACACACACACACACACACACACACACACACACACACACACACACACACACACACACACACACACACACACACACACACACACTTTATTTATTTTTTTGTCAGGCAACACTGTTACCAGTGATGTCATGTGTAGATCTCATGAACAATATCAAGCACATCATATTACAGCCCTAAATGAAAATAAAGAAATAAGAAATTATATTGTGCTTTTAAATAATTTAGCCATTTTTTAGGAATTTGTTTTCTTGTACTTAATAATTATTGGTGAAATGTGTCATTTCTGTGCCTCTAGCATCAAACTATCATTACTAACACTTCCCCAGAGTCCCACCATACATGCACACTATTGATCATGTCGATGTGGCTATATTGTGCTAGTCTGGGTGCTCAAACAAACAGATCCATGTTTTGATAGTGCCACAGAGCCACAATGTTTACACATTTGGTGGACTCAGCCTACAAATGGTTTACTTTAAACCATCGCTGCATGCTAAGCTGGGATAGGGAAAAAACCCAAATGACTTTGAAGAACATTTCCCACCAAAACGCTCATTACCCTAATGCAAAATTACATTGTGGTAGTACCTCTTGTACTGGCTTTAATTTATGCAGATTTCCTTTAATTGTAGGGTACAATGTGACAATAAATAACTAAAATAATGAATAAAATGTAACAATTATTAAGTGTGTGAGTAGTGGTGAAGCATAGCAATTTCAAATTATTTTTTAAATTGTTTTATTTAATCATTATAAAACATTTTAATGGATTAATAATTAGTGAATAAAACGAAATAAATTACATTGAATTACTTTACATTTTCCATTTATTCACTGTCAACGATTTCATATATATTATTGATTTTAAAAACTATCACTGATTTATTGGTTATCTGCCCATTTTCCTACCTTATTTGTCTGTATGGACAAAATCCACTATAGGATGATATTCAAACAGACAGTGTAGTAATGTAGTAGGTCAGTTGAAGATGTACCAGTACTGGTCTTCCTTTCCTTGCTAATAGATTGATTGGAATAGACTGAAAGTATATATACATATATTTTTCTTTTTCTGGTTTGATGTTTGGAAATGAGAATGTTTGCAGAACCTCTATTCATTTGTGTTTGAATGTTCACCTCAGAAGACACATTTATATTGGATACACTTCTTATGTGGATGTGTAGCAAATGAATCCTTTTTCCTTTTTCAGATCTCAGGGAATAATTGAGTCTTAACCGCCACATACCCCGATAAACCATGCCAGAGCAGAGTAATGATTACCGGGTGGTGGTCTTTGGAGCAGGGGGAGTGGGAAAGAGCTCCCTGGTTCTGCGCTTCGTTAAGGGCACCTTCAGGGACACCTACATCCCGACAGTGGAGGACACATACCGCCAGGTCATCAGCTGTGACAAGAGCGTATGCACTCTGGAGATCACCGACACCACTGGCAGCCACCAGTTCCCTGCTATGCAGCGTCTGTCCATCTCCAAGGGCCATGCCTTCATCTTGGTCTACTCCATCACCAGCAGGCAGTCACTGGAGGAGCTGAAGCCCATCTACCAGCAAGTGCTGGCCATCAAAGGTAACGTGGAGAACATCCCCATCATGCTTGTGGGTAACAAGAGCGATGAGACCCAGCGTGAGGTGGAGACCAAGGAGGGCGAAGCTCAGGCAAACATCTGGAAATGTGCGTTCATGGAAACATCAGCCAAGACCAACTCCAATGTGAAGGAGCTTTTTCAGGAGCTCCTGAACCTGGATAAGAAGCGTGATATGAGTCTGAACATGCGCTCCAGCAAGCAAAGACGTGCAGACAAGCTGAAGGCGAAGTGCAGTGTGATGTAGGAAGCTGGATCCATGGTTGCATCACTCAACGCATAACTGACTCCTTGATAATGTACATAAGTCCCTCACCTTAAAGGAACAGTATGCCCAAAAAATGAAACTTCTGTCATGATTTACTCTTCATCCTGCCATTTTAAACCCACATGACTTATTTCTCCCAGAGAACACAAAAGTATACCTTTTTAAAAGAATTGTACTGATCAAACTTGTCCATGCAAACAAAATTCTCACTGAAATGGTCAATTTGACTTGTGAGGTGTATTCCAAGTCTTATAAGGGAAGTCAAATTATATCATACAGTATATTAAGTGTCATAAGTTGAACACATGAATGAAACAGACTGATTTTGTGAACTGGATCAACTGATTCTTCGAAAAGGATTCAAGCAAACAATTTGTTCACGGATTAGATAACATTACATATTGCATTAACATGCCAAATTGACCTAGGGTGGATCTAAAACATTTTAGTAAATACCAATGTAAATTAAGCAATTTTTCCACACAAATCAATTGAATGGCTTGATAAGACTTGGAATTCAGCAAACTAGTCATATGGACCACATTTATGAAACTTTCATGGTTCTGTTGCACCTTTATGATTCTTATATTTCCTTTTTTGTGTGTTCAATGAAAGAAAGCCATGAATGTTTGGAATGACACGACGGTGAGTAAAAGATGACAGAACTTTCATTTTTGGGTGAACTCTCCCTTTAACTATAGATTCCTCTCAGTCTTAATCAGGTAATCTTTAGTGTGCATCCAAACCTTCAATCGTCTCCCTTCCCCTGTATGTTCTGACTCCTGTAGTGACTCTGTGTACAAGACTATAAAAGCTGGCACATGAAGCAGGGAGGACGTCCCACTATTCTCACACATGCTCTCTCTACTGCTTTCTGTGGACTTTTTATTGAATTCAAGACAGACCAAATTATCAATGTGACCATTTTTATGTCTGACTGTGGCTTAAATGGTACGGTGTCGAAATGCAGACATAAATGTCTTGAACTGGTTATGCATTGTACGGGATTCTCGTCCAAAGAAGGAAAAGGCATGGACACAGCTAAAGAGGCGACACTATCTGCTCTTCCAAATTACATAGCAGCACAAAAGCCTTTTACGAATCGGAAAACAATTCGGGACGAAGGACATTCTTAGTTAACCGGCTTGCCAGTGATGTAACCTGGTATAACAGAGTAAATTGCATAATGCATGTTTGATGATATAAACTACCTTCATATTAAATGTGATTGAGATATTTTCATCGAGAACAGAGCTATACCTTATTGAAGCACAGTGAATAAGTCATAAATGTGATCATTTCTAAAAGTTTTTTTTTTTTTTTTTTTTTTTGTGAGGGGGGTGGGTGTTTGGGGGTGTCGATTGGTGCTTTGTTTTACTCTGTTATGTTTTTCAAGTGTTGATGGCACTCGAAAACCTTAATATATGCATTTCATCATCTAACTGAAAACATATATCCTGTATGTGAAATCTATGTGTATTATCAGCACTAATGAAAGCCCCTGTACAGCCCCTGTTTTTCTGTCGGTGTCTATATTTCCTCTGATAATTTAATGCCATTTGCTTTAGCAATACATAATATAAAAGCACTTTTAGAATCTTGAGCACATTCAAAACACAGAGCATTAACCTTTACTAAAATGTTCTTGTCAAACACTCTGCGTTTACAACTTTACTGCAGATACAGTGTTTATTCAATAAATATTATGTGAGGGACCAGAACAATAAAGAAGCACAAACAAAAGGGATATAATTACTGCTTGTTTTCTTTTGTGGCTTTGAACATCTATGTACAGTATCCAGTGGCCCCAAAAGTATTTAGATACTTACTTACCAATGCAAATGCACTGAATTAATATGCAAAATATTAAACCAAGTGGCATCTGGAAGCACTTGATGCTAGAGCTTTTCTTAGAACTATTGGCACTTTTCTGAGCCGTTTGTGAACAATCTCAAAGTGATTTTTACAGGATGTATGAACTCAGTTCATTGTATAGAACAGCATCACCTGATTTATCATTTATTTACAACTTAAACTCTTATAACACATTTTGCTTGAAAAGCATGTTTGTCCTATACTGTATCTCTTTCTATCAAATGCTTTGATATTTATTTACTTTAAAACAAAAGACATTCCTACATTTTAAACTGTGACTTCAATGTCAAAATACTTTCTGGGGCCACTGTAGATGAGATTGCAGGTACTCAATATAATTCTTTAAGGTGAAAAGTATTTTTTAACAGTGATGTGAACTCTGGGCACTTACTATAGTACTGCAGTTCATGATGGATAATATGCAAAAAGAGCATCTGGTGGAACATCTGCTCAGTCAGTCATGTTGTATCTCTGAAGATTCAACAGAAAGAAAATAATTAATTAGCAGATGAAATAAAAGCATATATTTTAGTGTGCATAACAACAAGGATAGAAAAGCAGAGCATGCTTAAAGATAAGTTCAATGTAAAGCCCAACAGTTCACTCAAATGTACAGTTATTCACATCTTAACATGTTTGTGAAATACTCCTTACATTGAAGCAACTATTTAAAATTAAATTAAAAATGTCACTCCAAAATGAAAACTGTTATCATTTACGCACCCTTATGTTGTTCCAAGCCTGTGTGACTTTTGAAGAATGTTGGTAAACAACTTTTTTTAAGTGACCATTTGCCATCGGGCCAAAAGTGAGCATGCCAGTGCATGCCAGGGTCAGTTGCGTTTCCACTGTCACTTGCGGGGCTTGATTGGGCCTCATCAGGGGCCCGTCGAGAACCTTGGTCCAAAGCGAACTGGGGCTTGAGGAGTGAACATGAACAAAGGCGTGGTTTACCTGTGTCAGGAGACGGTCAACACCGCTGCTCATTTCCCATGATAGGCCTATTATATTTCAGGATATTAGCTAACTTCGACATTTAAGACATTTTAAACAATTTTCAAAACTCCCTTTGAGACACCAGTGAGTTATTGAAATAACTTCCTTGTGATCCGATGGGAATTCTGATCACTGTATGAGGCAGAAATATATTTATATGTGATAAGGCTACTTGTGCTAACCATTGTGATAATAAATACACTCATGTTTATGGAGAATACCAGAGACTGCTTGAAGAACGTAGAAAGACAAATATGATATTAATCGTGTATTTATTTGTTTCATGTTTTATCTGTCTCTTGCCTGTGCATTTGTTGATACCGGACTAATGCATCCGCATGTCATAAACAAGCACTCCGGTTAACTCGTATTTAACTCAAAACTCCTCTTTGCTTCTCTGTTGCTCTGGCTGAAATAATAACAGTATACAGTAGTGAGATGGTAGAGATAGCTCAAACCTCCTCAGATCGCATCATTTTGTGGAAAATTAAAAGAAATGCTCACTCTTTCTAAAGAAATGTGATGTAAACATGATATTTTATCAATATTTATCTAACTGCATAAGCCTTTGGACTTAAAAGCCTTAATGGAGTTGTTTTGTACATTCTTGTGATCACAAATAAATGGAAGCAGGTGCAACTGAATAGGTATGGTCTTTTTTTATGAGAAATGGTAAATACCAGTTTTATTCAGCATGATTGGTGTGAACTCCTGACACAAATTAACAAATGACTGTCACTGAAACATTTTATATTGTAAAACATTGGTCAAATATCAATGCTGGAATTTTAAGTCTTAAGTAAAGACCAACCATTTGCTGCTGTCATGCTCATTTTGCGATCTAGCTAGTTTTCAGTCAGCTGGTAAAATGGTGGGGTTGTGTAACATTGTTCTATGGAGGCGTGTTACGGGCATGTTTTAGGGCAGCGCTGCAGGGCTACTGGGCTGACAGTGGAAACAGAACTTGATTTTGGCCTTGTCTGAGTCTATTGGCCCCGTCCTGGCACATTGTTAGCCCAGGCTTGCACTGGCCCAACAGTAGAAATGCGGCTACCCTTGTATGGGCTAAATAAACAAACAAACAATAACATTTCTCAAAATTTCTTCTACTATGTTCCAAAGAAAAAAGAAAGCTGTTTTGGAATGTCAATCAGGCCGGGTGAGTAAATTATGAATGATGATGATATTTAAATGATTTGATAAACAACTGTAACAATGGTTCCCTGAGAAGGGAAGAGAAGCTTCGTCTGACGTAGACGCTAAGGGAACGCCTCTGCGTGATGGCTTGGTGGGACATCATCCCGTAGCGTGTGACGTCATGACAAGGAAGCTTTAGAGCGCACCTGGACCTAACAATGTCAGCTTCTGATAGGCCGAAGCAAGTTTTAGATTATAAAACTTTATTAATCCCTGTAAGGGGAAATTTATATGCCACATTGCTCATTACAAACACCACAAATAGACAATTAAACATTAAAAACAACAACAGTCAGTACATAGAAAAAATTTCACAACTCCATAAAAAAACCTAACTGCAGTACAAATAAAAGATTTATTTTAAATAAAATAAAAGTCTTCCACTAAATGAGCTTTTAAGTCCACTAAAGATACAGTGTAGTGGATGACCTTTGTAAAACAGAATAATTTTTAATTTTGCCCTTGTTCTCTTTCCACAATGACCTCAAGTGAATCAGGATTAAAGGGTTAGTTCACCCAAAAATGAAAATTCTGTCAGTAATTACTCACCCTCATGTTGTTCCAACCCCGTAAGACCTTCGTTCATCTTTGGAACACAAATTAAGATATTTTTGATGAAATCTGAGAGCTGTCTCACTCCTCATAGGCTTCTAAAGACGTTATAACTTGCTGGCCCAGAAAATGCATTAAAGACATCGTTAATATAGTCCAAGTGACTACAGTGGCTCAATCTTAAGTTTATAAAGCGACGAGAATACATTTTGTGCGCAAAAACAAACAAAAATAACGACTTTATTCCACTATTCATTTCCTTCTCTCTGGGCCTCGAGTTTTTTCACGTAGGATAACTGCGCAGCACTTCTGTGTTGTACGTCACCACGCATCACACACATGACCAGCGTCGGCCAATAGTGAGTCTACGTGTGACGTGCAACACAGACGCGCTGCGCAAAAACACTACGTGAAAAAACTCGAAAACTTTGTGTTCCTCAAAGAACACCTACCTGCATGATACCTACCTGTCTTCTGCGTCCTTCATCTGTCGTCAGTCATCTGCCTCTATCTCCATTTCAGAACCTGCAACAGATAAGACCATTACTCATCCAAAACACTATCTTCTTCAGTTACTCACCTGCTTCCAGTGTTGCAGTAACACACTTCTGCAATATAACCTGTTGATTACTTTTATCTGTGTGAATCCTTCTGTTTCATGACAGAAGACCAGACCCTAAACTTAAAGAATGGACGTTTCCCGCATCCATCAAAACACAACCGATCATCTGATTCACTGTTTCCAGGATGTCCGCCCGATCAAAGTATATGAAAGAGTTCCTAGAAATTTCACACCAGGTCAACTGGACAGATGACGTCCTAAAGAACGTGTTCGGGCTTGGACTGGACGATCCTTTGCACCAGCCTGCTTCAGCCGCAAAACCAAATTCATTCACACAATACCTGGCTCATGTGCTGTTGTTGAGTGTTTCAGCCTTTACCATGGGTGAGGCTGATAATTACACATCCACTCAACCACCATCACCAGCCATCTTCCTCGCCACACTGCCTGAATGTCTTCATGTCATACCTGCCGAGCCAGAGACTGTTCACGCCATGTCAGCCGTGCCTGAGCCCGCTTCAGCCTACAAGCCAGCTCCAGGGTCTCGTCCTGCCGAGACCGCCTTTCCAGGGCTTCTTCACGTCAAGCCTGAGCTTCATGCCACGCCTGAGCCCTTGTCCCCGGCCAAGATGGCCACCGCCACATCAGAGCCTATTCCTGTCCCAAGACCTGTTCCTGAGCGTAAACCCATAATAATGCCGGCATCGCCCTGGAGTCTGCATACCCTACTTGCCCTCTGGATGAAGACTCCAGGACGCCCATCCCCCCTCCCTGGTTGCACCATCTATGGTGTGAGGACGCGCCTACCGGGAGGTACTGGGTGTACTGTCACGGTCACCAGCTAATCACCACCTCCTCACTACATTTCCCATCATCCTCCCTAGCTCTCACCTGCATGCACTTCCAAATCACAGAGATCACTGTCACCTGTCACCAGGTGACAGTTCGTACTGTTCGTTTTCTCACACAAACCGCTCGTTTCGTGTCTTAGGCCATCAATGTGTACTTACGATGGGGAATTGTTTAATTTGGATGAGGGGGAATTGTTTTAATTTGGACTCTGTGCATGCTCTTTGAGGTGGTGACCACAGACCTGCATTATATGACTGACAGACAAGAACGGTTTGACCTAAAAATATCAAAATTGAAACTACTGCGGAAAAAAAGACACCTACATCTTGGATGCCCTTGAGGTAAGCTAAAACATACCAAAAATGTATTTCAAAGTGAACTATCCCTTTAAAAACAGTCTCACTATTCTTCTTCCAGTTTAACTTCCAGTCCAAATATTCATAATTTACTGTCCAAGATATTTATAACACTGGACAATCTCTATTTTTTAATTGTCACTGGTAGTGTTACTTCTCTTTTTCTTCTAAAATCAATGATCAACTCAGTCTTCTCCACATTAAATTTTAGGAGATTTTCATCACACCATGAAACAAATAACTCAACCACTCTTCTATAGTCTACATCATTACCTTGATTAAACCCACAATGGCAGTATTGTCTGAAAACTTTTGTATACAACAAGATGTTGGAGTGTGCCTATAGTCAGCAGTATACAATGAAAATAGAAAGGGTGATAAAACTGTGCCTTGTGGGGCTCCTGTTTTAGTTAAAATAATGTCAGACATTTTATCACCCAGCCTAACAAACTGGGGTCTACATAGAAGATAATCCAATAACAACATTAGTTGTACTATGTAGACAATGCAACAATTTATCAGCCAAAACATGCGGTTGAATTGTATTAAGTCAAAGCTTAAGCCTATTCTTAAGGCAAGTTTATTTATATATCACATTTCATACACAATGGAAATTCAAAGTGCTTTACATAAAAGAAATAATCAAAAGAAATAAGAATAATTAAAACAGTTTAGAATAAAAAGGAGACGAAAATACAGTACAAATAGTCGGACGAACAGTGGCGCAGTGCTCGTTCAGTAAATGCATAGCTAAACAGATGTGTTTTGAGTCTTAAGCGCATTTTTGAGAAGTTTTATACATATGGCCCCGTGGGCCATATACACAAAACATCTTAAGGCTAAAAGTAGATCCTAACTTGCCAATTTAGGAGAAACTCTTAAAAATAACAGGCGTATCAGTCCTAATTGTAGGACTCTTAAATGTTTCCTCTAAGAGTATTTCACAAAGCATTTTAGCACTAAAACCAGCTCCTAAATCTGTGAAAAGTTAGGAGTAGTCAAGAGGACTCCTTTAAGTCACTAAGGACAAATCACAAACAATCTTAGGGCACACTAGGCATTTTGAACCATGCCCGAGCACATTTAACCCCCAAAGTCTGTTTTTTTTTACTAGTGTGATCGCTCCGTACCATGCCCTGGCCCACTTGGAAGAGGTGGGCCAGAACACGGTTCATTCAGTTGGGCTTAGGCGTGGTACGCATGTAGTGATTGCTAACCGCGCCGGAGCACAGAACAGCTACTACTTTGTGTGCGCTACTGTCATCATTACGATGACAAACATCTTCTATTACTACTTGAATAGTACACTTTCAATTAATCTAATTAATTTGAGTATATTTAGGTTTATAACAGGTCTGGTTCTCACCTTATTGATAAACAGGAATTGTAGTTTGCAAGTAAAGCTGTCAAATTCAGCTGCCTCTGTAATAGTTTTCTGATACGGGCAGTACACTCAAGTGAAAAACTTTTCTTCCTGTTTTCTTCAAAACAAAAAGTTGCATCGTAAATGACATAAGTGTACTCAGGCCCGGAACGTTAACAGTAAGAAAAGTGCTTTTGCTAATAGACTGCCTAATAGATTTATCATTTATGCCATGCAGCGATTTTCACTTGATTGTGTTGCATGTATTAGAAGATTAATCCAGCGGCAGCTGACTTTGACGGAGGAATTTGCAGCTTTACTCACAAACTGCAATTCCTGTTCATTAATAAGGTGAGAACCAGACCTGTTATAAAGCTAAATACACATTGATATACAAAAGTAGTATCCAAGTAGTAAAATAAGGTGTTTGCTGTTGTAATGATGACAGTAGCACACACAAAAGTAGTAGCTGTTCTCTGCTCCAGTGGGGTTAACGATCACAATACATGCGTACCGCACTGAGCCAAACTGAATCGTGCTCTGGCCCACCTCTTCCAAGCGGCCCAGGGACGGTTAAACAAATCGTGCCCGGGCACGGTACGCAGTGATCACACTAGTCAAACGAACCAGACTTTGGGGGTCAAACGTGCCGCCAATCCGCCTCAGCAATCCACCCAAAGACAGTGTACACCATTTAGGCAATAGAGCCTTGGGTGCTGAGCCTTTTCTTCATCAATGCAAGAAATATTTTGATTTATAGATTTTAATCTGTGATGACATAATATAAAGGTTAATTTATGTACAGGTGCATTGAATGATGGAGAAAAAAAAATTGCGGTCAAGTTGGAAATAATGTCCTATCGTCAGTGCCGATAGCCTCGTGGACAGCTCGGGTGACATGAGTTCAAGTTCCAGCTCATGGACCTTTCCCAATCCCGTCCCCCCTTTCTCTCTCCCACTTCGCTTCCTGTCTACTCACTGTGTTATCATAATAAAAAGGCAAAAACAACAACAATTTTTTTTTACAATTTTTTGTTTTTAAATGGAAAAAAAAGTGAATAATGTCCGATCACCTGTGGCAATTGTTTTCACAAGTTCACTCTTACAAATGATCGAATAGAGTAAACGAGTAAAATAAGCATATTTGGCATGCTGTCCAAGGGGAGGATCCAAGTTCGGAATTTAGCCCAATCCCAGAGTACTCCCCCGTATCCCCGGCTGGGAATAGAAACCACCCAAGAGAGAGGAGTCAAGGTAGCAGAGGGATGCAGAAAACTGTTGTGGTATCTAGGTGAGTCGACAGTGTATATGCCTCCTCTCCTGCTGATTAGACCATTTGAACATGCTCCTCCTGAACTTTGTTTATAAAACATAATTTGCCGCTAGAATTCTGCAATCTTTCGAGATGCAGACATGTAATTTGCTCGTATTGTTTAATAAGTGACACAGCCTACATTATAAAATCTTTATTTGAATATGGCAACATTTGTATTTTGAAATATTTATTTGAATATAGCAACATGATACCTAGACCCGTTCTACAATATTTCACTTGTTTGTACTGCTGCCCTCTGGTCGTTATGCTTTTGTTATGATGATTACGAATTCAAGGAGACTCTGGGTGCACGCAGAACTAGTTTTATCATGAGGATTTATTAACTCGAATCAGACTTGCAACATGAGTGTTAACTCTTTAGCAGCATAATACACACTAAACTTTTTTAGAGCTAATTTGCATAAACTTTGCTGACAAGTGCTATAGCCAATAAGGGTATATGTCTCTGGCATGTGATTGGTTCTTAGCAGAACGCAAGAATACTACACTGGTAAACAATTCAGGTCCCTCAAATCGCGGTCAAATAGACTCAAGAACAGCTTCGACCCCAGCCCCATACGGGAGCTGAACACTGCCAGGCAGTGGCACACACATAAAAACACATAAACTGAAAAAATGTGCCAATCTGATCTGCCATTTCATACCTTAATCCCTCAGGTTAACTTCCTCAGTATACCTCAATGTACTCAGTATTTTTAGATTTTATACTTCTTTAGAGTTTATGCTTAATTTGCACTTTGCGTTGACCAAACTGTTTTTTTGTGTATTGGGACTGGCATTAAAGGAATTTGACCCAAAAATGAAAATTAGCCCATGATTTACTCACCCTCAAGTCATCCTAGGTGTATATGACATTCTTCTTTCAGACAAATACAATCAGAGTTATATTAAAAAACGTCCTGGCTCTTACAAGCTTTATAATGGCAGGGCATGGCTGTATATTTTTTCCATCAAGAGTAACACTTGACTATGCATGACGTAGGAGTAGCGTAAGCTTTGACGCCTCTCGTGGTTCAAACAAACAGGGCTGGGCAACAAACTCAAACTCCTACGACATTTCTCTTTAAAAAATTTGTGACTGCATGTTTTGTTTTGTTTTACTTCCGCGTTCGTCATTACGTTGTGCGTCAAGGTCAAGGGTTACTCTTTCGCCGTAAATCGATGCGTATGGCCGTCTGCCGGAAGCTAGTTATTTTAGTCGATAAAGTTTTAAATATGTCCAGAAGGCCTTTATTAACCCCCCAGAGTCGTGTGTAGCACTTTTATCATGGATGGATGCACTTTGATGGACTTCAACAAATATATACAGCCATTCCCTGCCATTATAAAGCTTGGAAGAGCCAGGACATTTTTTTAATACAACTCCAATTGTAATCATCTGAAAGAAGAAAGTGATATACACCTAGGATGACTTGAGGGTGAATAAATCATGGACTAATTTTCATTTTTGGGTGAACTATCCCTTTAAGGTGGTTTAGATCGTACCTATCAGACCGTTACCATTTTGTCTATTTGCCGATGATACTCAGTTATATATTTCATCAACACCAGATGAAATCTCTAAATTATCTAAGTTGACTGTGTTAACGATAGTAAATATTGGATGACCTGTTATTTTGTTCTATGAAATTCAGCTTAGACTGAGGTATTAATTATTGGACCAAAAACCTGTTCACAGAATCTCTTAGAATATATTTTGCATTTAGAAGGATATAACTTCAACTTCGTTATATTAGACAGCAACTTGTCTTTCGAAAATCTTATTTCCTATGTGTAAGGGTGGTTCATGCATTCATGACCTCTAGATTGTAATGCATTGGTGGAAAGAGTACTAAAAAAAATGTACTTAAGTAAAAGTATTGCTACTTAAGAAATAATTTACTTGAGTACAAGTAGAAGTACTGAAAAATAATATGACTCAAGTAATATATAGTTTTTTGAAAAACAACTAAAGTTACTAGGTTACAAAGTACTTTAGATTTATTTATTTTTTTTACCCAAAATGAGGCGATGTAGTAATGTGGAGCACTAAACTTTCTCATATAATTTCTGTTTCATTCATACTGGAAGCCAGAGGGCACCCTGGTGCAAAAAGTCTACAAGTGATATTCAAAGACGTATTAAACATGACGCTCCAGGAAATCCCTTTTATGGACATCATCAGACACCACTACAGCTGAATAGCATGCAGATAGAGACATTTTGACTTTAGAAACATGAAGACAATAAACATGATTGCGATGATATATCTGTTTATCTGTGTTCTTCGAGCCATAAGAATGGATTTCATAAGAATGTCTATAATGCAATGCTAATCAACATTTGTATTGTAATCAAAACAGTATAGAAATTTATAAAATGATGTATTTTCTGTCTCACTCTGTGTTAAGAAGCAACATGGGACCACAGAAGCAAGTTATTTCAAATACAACTGAGTGTATATAATGATTTTGGAGCAAAACATGATATTAATCTCATAAATTGTCATGTTTGACGTTATGCTAAGCAAACATACTAGCTATACCTGTTGCCAAGAGCGATTGTTTTATTACTAATTTTGAAAAGTAACTCCACGTAAGATCATTTGAATGTTTTTTAAGAAGGGGAAAAGCAAAGAAGGGTAGGTGAGAGGTCTGATAAAGTGGGGTATGGGTTAACATTAAATAAAATGCTCTTCTTTTTTTTGTTCTACCGAAAATGTGCCGGGAGTCCGCTGTTGCTATAGTAACGAACTACACTTTTAGGTTCATCTGATGGACAGATAAATCATGCAATCACATTGTTGTTGTTGTTGTTGAGGTTATTTCTGCTTCGTACAAAGTTTGCTTCATACATTTAGTCTAATTGTATCAGGGCCGTGCAGAGACCTCTGGAGGGGCAGGTGCTCAAAGTATAAAAGGGGGCACATGGAACAAGGCTTTAAATAGGGCTGTGCTCAAAATATCAATACAGCAATATATCAATATGGATGATTCTGTATCGATACGGCAGCAAATGCATTGATGCAGTTTTGAAAAAGAAACAGAACAGAAAAGACTAATTTTAAGTTTAAGAGTAAAAAAATTAATTATTATGTGCACCTATTAATAACTCTGGGATTAGAAACTGAAGTATCTTAAGTTGTCCCAACCTGATGGATTTTTTCTTCTCTGTTAAACAGAATAATAAAGAACAGCTGTAATAGTAAACTGTGTAGGACAAAATCAACGTGGCCCATGTTTCGTTCAGTACAGTACAGTTTTATTTAATGGCATGTCAGCATCTGTGGCTATTTTCATGGCATAAACTGATTTACAAAAATACAAGAGTTACATTTATACAATGAAAATAAAAACATAGCAATTAATACTTTACAAGATTTTTAACATTAATGTGGTACCTGTTCTGGTAAATTCTTACTAAAGTCCTTAAGTGAGTTTGCTGCCTTTGCTGTTGTTGTTGTTACTGCTGCTGCTGCTGCTGCTGATGATGATGATGATGATGATGATATACTGCTGGAGTTGATCTGAGACTGTAGACATTAAAACAAACATATAGGAGATATATTAGCTGATTAAACAATTTGTATGTGACCATGACAAGATGTAAAGATTGCTGACAGTGTTTGGAACTGGCTCACTAGCTCACTGACCTGCTGTAAAGCTGCAGACTCTGCCCAGGCTGCTAGGGGAGATGTTCACAGAGGCTGCTGCACACAAAACATAAGATACTGGTAAGCCTTACCAGTGTTGTGATAATTTTTAAGGCACTCTACGTTTTTTTATTTTTTTATTAATACTGTAGAAATAATAACAATAGTTTAAAGTATAAATAATAGTTTTTAGTCAAATAACATAAAAAGACCAGACCCTCTGAAACTTGTCTCTCTCAAACAGCAAGCTAACGTTACTTCTACAGCCTACACACAGCAATATAAACAACATCTCTGTCTGTATGCTCTCTTCACGTCGTTCTTGTAAAATAATAATAATAATAAGTAAACAAACATCAAAAGCACTTCGCTGAGAATGAAACACCACTTACCAGCAGCCGCAGAGTTGAAGATATCCTCTGGTAGTGCGCGTGCAGCGTGAGTGATGAATCGTCCCGGATGAGTTCGTAAGGTGAAAGGTCATCATGTGGGTCTTTTTATTTACGGCTAAATTATTATTCATTAATTTTACTAATAGTTAGATTGGGCAGGCATCCACAAAAGGGCCTTTAATTAAAAAAAAAGGAGAGGAAATTTTGCCTTGACAAAAGGGCACTTTGGGCACCAAGGGGCAAAAGGGCAGGTGCTGGAGCATGTTATGAACAGCAGCTACGCTAATTATTTTCTTAATTAATTGTTTGCTTCTCTGTTTTATCTCGGGACGCCCATCCTGAGGTAACTAGAGAGTAGGCCTATGTCAGCTCCAGTTTGGATCCAGCCAATCTGAAAACTTCAGATGACCCAACACCTGTGAAGAGATGCCCCCAACTCCTGCGAGGACTTCAGATTGCGCAAACTCTGATTCAACTTTTGATTGGTAATAATATATTTTATAATATTTAAAAATGTATAATATAGTACACTATTTTTTTCTTAGCAGAAGCTCAAAATAATCTGCAAATACAGTAAACACAGTAAATACAGTAAACACTATTTACAAATTTCATAAATGTAAATGTTTATTGTTACCAGTACCAACTCTAAGTAGGTAGCCTACCTCAAGTACCATGTCAAGTCAAGTCAAGTCAAGTATATTTGTATAGCGCTTTTCACAATACAGTTTGTATCAAAGCAGCTTCACAGTATTAAATTAAAATACAACAAGGTTTGTTTCTAGTGGAATTTATTGATTGATAAAATTAAATTAAATATCCCCAAAATATCCCCAACTAAGCAAGCCAAAGGCAACAGTGGCAAGGAACCGAAAAACTCCATCAAGTGACCTAATGGTGTCCTAAAACTCCATCAGGTGACCTAATGGAGAAAAAAAACCTTGGGAGAACCCAGGCTCAGTCGGGGGCCAGTTCTCCTCTGGCATTTATGAGCTAGAGGCCGGATTGTAGTTTGAACTGTAAGATTAAAAAAATGATATGAATGCCTGGCTGAAGAGATGCGACTTTAATCTAGTTTTAAACTGGGAGAGCGAGTCTGAGCAACGAACAGTATCAGGAAGACTATTCCAGAGTTTTGGAGCCAAATGTGAAAATGCTCTCCCTCCTTTGGTGGTTCTGGATATCCTAGGTATGACCAAAAGCCTTGAATTTAGTGATCTTAAAGAGCGCGATGGATTATAGGGCGATAGAAGATCCGTTAAATAGACTGGAGCTAAGCCGTTTAGGGCTTTATAAGTCAGTAGCAATACCTTGTAATTAATACGGAACTTTATAGGTAACCAATGCAGTGATGATAAAATCGGTGTTATATGATCATATTTTCTTGATCTAGTAAGAACTCTAGCGGCGGTATTTTGGACTAACTGTAGCTTGTTTATTGAGGATGCAGGACAACCAGCTAATAAAGCATTACAGTAATCTAGTCTCGAGGTCATGAATGCATGAACTAACTTTTCTGCATCAGAAACTGATAGCATATTACGTAGCTTAGCAATGTTTCTAACGTGGAAAAAGGCTGTTTTTGTAACATATGAAATATGATTTTCAAAAGACAGGTTGCAATCAAGTATAACACCCAGGTCTTTTACTGTAGAGGATAAAGTAACAGGACATCCTATGATGTTAAAGTTGTATTGTGCGAGGTTTTGTGGGCGGTTTTTTGAACCGATAAGTATTACCTCTGCCTTGTCTGGATTTAATAAAAGAAAATTACGCGTCATTCAATCTTTTATATCTTTAACACACTCTGTCAATTTGGAAAATTTAGCGTTTTCATCCGGCCGTGATGAAATATATATTTGAGTGTCATCAGCATAACAATGGAAACTAATTCCATGTTTCCTTATAATATTTCCAAGTGGCATCATATATATTGAGAATAACAGAGGGCCTAACACAGATCCCTGCGGCACTCCATAGTTAACTGGAGTTATGATCGATTTTTCTCCATTTAAATAGACAAAATGGTAGCGGTCAGATAGGAATGATTTGAACCAGCTTAATGCTTGTCCTTGAACACCAGTATAATTTTGTAGTCGATCTAAGAGTATTGTGTGATCTATAGTATTAAACGCAGCACTAAGATCAAGTAAAACTAGTATTGAGATACATCCTTGGTCAGAAGCTAAAAGTAAATCATTTGTGATTTTAACGAGCGCAGTTTCAGTGCTATGGTGCGGTCTGAATCCAGACTGAAACTTTTCATAGATATCATTTTGTTGCAAGAAAGAGCCCAGTTGAGCGGACACCACTTTTCCTAATATTTCAGACATAAATGGAAGATTTGAAATGGGTCTATAATTTGCTTGGTTATTATGATCTAATTGTGGTTTCTTAATGAGAGGTTTTATAACTACCAGTTATCTAAAAGATAAAGACGAGTTAATAATATTGAGGAGAGGCTCTTCCACTACAGGTAACACTTCTTTCAATAGTTTAGTTGGTATAGGATCTAATAAACATGTTGTTGTTTTAGATGAAGTGATACGTTTATTTAACTCTTTTTGTTCTATAGTTGTAAAGCACTGTAATTGTTCTTGCGGGGTGATAATTGAGGCTGAATTATAAGGCGCAATTGAAGATTGAACGTTTACAATTGTGGTTCTGATGCTTTCTATTTTCTCAGTGAAGAAGTTCATGAAATCATTACTACTGAACTGTAACGGGATATTTTGTTCGGGTGACGTCTGTTTATGTGTTAGTCTAGCCACGGTGTTAAATAAAAACCTTGGATTGTTTTGGTTGTTTTCTATTAGTTTGCGGAGGTGCTCAGCCCTGGCCGCTTTTAGGGCCTTTTTATAACGTGAGATACTGTCTTTCCACGCGATTCTAAAGACCTCTAAATTAGTTTGTTTCCATTTACGCTCTAAAATACGGGTTTCTCTCTTTAGAACATGCGTAGTATTGTTGCACCATGGTGCTTTAATTTTCTCTCTGACCTTTTTAATTTAATAGGTGCAACCACATCCAATGTTCTAGAGAGAATGGTGCTCATAGTGCTAGTTAGTTCTTCTAGTTCATCTGTTTGTTTGGGTTCAGGCAGCAGCTGAGACAGATTAGATAAGCAATTTGAGAAATTATCTATGGTGGATGGAAGGATTGTTCTGCCTGGTTGATAACGCGGCGCCGCATGACATATTACAGCAGTACGTAATATGCAAGTTACCATGTAATGATCAGTGACATCATCACTTTGTGGAATGATATCTATATCGGTTGGATCGGTTCCATGTGATATAATTAAATCGAATGGAGTAGACTCATTTAGACCGAACTAATCATTTGGTTTAAGCCAGGTTTCAGTAAGGCAAAGTACATCGAAGCTATTATCTGTGACTATTTCATTTAACATAACTGCCTTAGGTGTGAGTGATTTTTTGTTTACTAATAGCAACATTTTCTGTTTTAATAACAATTAGATTTTTCCTAGATCCTGCAGTAGATTTATTATTTGATCTCACTAAACGAGGAATAGACACGGTTTCTATGCAATGTTCTACACTAGTATTTATATCAGTTAAATTGGTGCAGCAGAGACTATGATTTGGACTTTTGGTTACTAGTCAAACGGTATTTAACATTTTGGAGATGTTATCCGACAGAAGATCTGCTCTGAATTTGCTTGGGTGTAAGCCATCAGCATGGAAAAGCCTAGGACGCTCCCAAAACAGATTCCAATTATTTACAAAGAGCAGTTTCTGCTCATTGCACCATGACATTAACCATTCATTTAGCGCAAATAATCTGCTGAACTTTTCATGCCCTAGTCGGTACGTGGGAAGCGGTCCTGACACAATGATCGTTGTTTCAGGCGATGTGCTGCGTACCGTATCGATCAGGCTCCTGAAGTCTTTCTTCAGAACCTCCGTCTGGCGCAGCCTCGTGTCGTTCACTCCCGCGTGCAGGACCACAGTTCCGACGCGCTCGTCACCGTTCAGAATCTCGGGAACGCGAGCAGCGATTTCAGAAACACGAGCACCAGGAAAGCAGTGACTGTGCACCTTACTTTTACCTAACGTAGCGTGTACGTGCCGAACGATGGAATCGCCGATGATCATAGCATCGCGTTCTGTTTCGCGAAGAGGGGAGAAGCGGTTTTGTGTGGATAACTCGAAAACCGGGAGGGTCGGAGAGAGTCTTGGTCTAGACCTGACTCGCGTCTTCCACTGCGGAACCACCCAGGCTTCGTGGTGGCGTGTTGGAGCCGGAGTGAACGAGACCATGGCTGATCGGGACCTCGGCACTCGGGACCGATGCTGAGAAACGCACGGAGTAGACGAGGTCGGAGTCAGCGGGTTAGTAACGTTAATCACTGATTTGTGTACATCGGCGCGTGATGTTTCAAGAGCTAAACGCCGGACTCTCAGCTCGGCCTGTCTAAATAAAAGGTCGTGGATCTGTTTCTCAACAGCTTCCAGCTTAGACTGCAGTGCGTGCAGCTCAAATGTGTCCTCACGTGCACCAAAAGGTAGACTACTTACATCTGATATATTCACCATTTTAACAGATGGACAGTAAGTTAGCAACGAAGCTACCAGTGATGCTATCAATATTAATACTAATTTATGACTGAAGTTTTGGATATAATCCGTCTTTTTAATGGTAAGGGTGTAGAGTAGACGCACGATAGGCGAAAAAATGTTTGTCAGTGAGTGTGGAGAAGACGCGTTCAGCCGTGATCCACTGGAATAACCTATAAGAGTATCCGGAGTTGGATCACTAAAAGGTTTGTGAGACGTCTGCTCAACAGTCCGCGTTGTAACTATGAGGTTTGAGCAGTAGTGCTTCTCAGTGAGGAAAAGTAGAAAATGTTCGTTGTAAGTGAGTTTAAAGAGAAAAATCAAGAATTATAAATCAAATCGATAGAGCTCCAAAGACAACAACGCGTTCAGACGCGACGCATGCGCATTCGATAACATGTCCAATAAAAGTATAGCTTAACATATTTTTTTAGACAGTTAAAGCTTTATTTTGTTTAAGGAAGGGTACAATTTGATGAATCAAGACCCCCAGATATGTCAGTATTTTAATGCATAAGGTCTTCCATCATGATAAAAAAATAAAAAATAAAAGTATTATATATATATATATATATATTTTTTTTTTATGAACAAGTTGCTGCAGCCTAAAAGTACTTAACTCATGTCTGTTAACCAAGATTAATTGTTTTTGTCACAGAAATGAAAGGTTAAGCCTTCCATTTCATTTTTCTTTGGACACAGGCTTTTGAAGGCCTTTTTTTTTTTTTGAGGAAAAAATTATCTGACACTGTCCTCTGCTGGTGAAAAGAGGTATGTTGCAGTAATTGAAAATATTTGAAAAGAATGGCCCACTAGGAATGGTGCTGAGCTGAGCCTCAGAGTTAACCCTTGTGTGGTGTTCATATTTTTGTTATTCAGCCAGTGTTCGTGGGTCTGGTGGACCCGCTGCATTTTTGGGTTTTTAATTCAACACAATCAAACAATTTAATGTTAAAATACTCAACAGATATTTACTTCATCCCAATTACAAGCAATATAAACAGCATATATGGTTAATATTTTCTCTTTACCTTTGTTAGATCACATTTAAGAATTGCAACCCTGTGCGGGAACGGCAGGGGTAGAAACACAAAACTCACTCTTGCACTCACACTCTCTCACACTTACACACAATCTCTCTCACATGCACGCATGCACGAACACAAACACACACACACACACACACACACACAAACACACACACACACACACACACACACACACACACACACACACACACACACACACACACACACACACACACACACACACACACACACACACACACACACACACTTGGATATGTGGTTTACGGAGACTCTCCATAGGCGTAATGGTTTTTCTAATGTACAAACTGTATAATCTATCCCCCTATACCCTACCCCTAAACCTACCAATCACAGAATACTTTTGCCATTTTTTGAATTTCAAAAAACACCATTTAGTATGGTTTTTTTAAGCCGTTTGGTTTATGAGGACACAGCTGTGTCATTGTGTGTGGTCATTGAAAATGTGTTCTGATATTCTTCACAGAAAATGAATCAAGGCCAATGAGTCTGAATTTGAAAAAATAATTAATCGTATAATTTTTCTTTTGATAAACAATGAAAACGGGTCCTACCCGAACACCATACAAGGGTTAGTAAATGTCTACATGCCTTTAAATATATATTTAGACATGATGTGATTTAGATCATATTCTACAAAAATATGAAAAAAGGTGTGACTTCAGATATGGTTAAGACTGTCAATATTGTATTTTTATTTTTTATTTTACCACAAACAGCAAAGAGCATCATATACTGTATAAATCTGTATTGTGTAACACTCCTCCCTTCCACTAGCAAAAGCTTCGGTCCAGTTTTTTCAGAGCTCCAGTGCAGACTGGTGGCATGATTCCCTGTAAGAGAAGTACACAAGGTTTTTAATTAAGCCTTGTTGGTGAGCATGTGAAGTACTTCAGCAATCAGAAATGGTAAATGTGAAAAGACACATTAGCATACTTTGTACAATCTGCATACAAGGTTGAAGAGAGTGGACATAGCCTTATCTTCCCATTCACTAGTATATTCCTGAGGAAGAAAACATTTAGATATCAAAAACTCAACTCAACACATTAGTGTCTTTTATTACAAAGATTAGTGCAAATACTCTGCTCTAGAAGGCCTCACCCCATTGAAGGTGATCCAGGGCACATGGGTATGTGCAGGTTTAAGCGCTTGCGTCTTCACTCCATTCTGATGCATCAAACTGTGTCCAAGCTCTCCTCTGGTACAGGACTCTATGGTCCCCCATTTAACAAATGGTGCATAGAGCTGCAAACACTGGCAAAATAATAATAATAATAATATATAATATATATATATATATATATATAGAGAGAGAGAGAGAGAGAGAGAGAGAGAGAGAGAGAGAGAGAGAGATATAGAGAGAGAGAGAGAGAGAGAGAGAGAGAGAGAGAGAGAGAGAGAGAGAGAGAGACCATTTTAAAATGGCTCTCCGTTGTTCAAAGAGAATGCTGTAATGAGGGACAGTAATGTTGGCTCAGAGATTCTTACAGGCTTAGCAGATTTGAGTACATCTGCTGACGACTCCATGCAGTAAATGACAGGAAATGCTGCATGACTGGCTGAATATAAAACACATGCCTATGAAAAAGAGAAGACATATAAACAAGGTGTTTTGTGTAACTTGAAATCTTTATTTATTCACAAACAAAACCTAGCCTTGCTGTCTCTTCTGCCTTCACAGGGAGTATTATTGATGTTAGCATGTTGCTAAGCTAACAACACAATACGCCAAGCATAATACACAAAATACACAAATTTGGGTAACATAGTTTTATTCATTTTTATTCAAAATTCATTTTTATTAGACCAAACAATTTGAATCAGTGAAATACGTGGTATTAATATGGAGCATCCTTTTGGGGATGGGGGTATGTTTGTTTGTGTTTGTTCTTGTTCTTGTAAAATGAAAACTGAAAATAAAGTATTCCAAAAAACAAAACAAAAATAGTGCAATACGAGGTATCTGCAGAGCTTCAAATTTAAGACTTAAGACCTGTGCGCACACACACACACACACACACACACACACACACACACACACACACACACACACACACACACACACACACACACACACACACACACACACACACACACACACACACACACGTCTGAAAAGATTTTATGTTAAATTATATACCTGATAGTAGATACAGCTTATTATGTAACCAAAATACCACTTAATAACTAGAAAAAAAGTTATGAATAATGCAGGACTTTTAATTATTGAAAAGGCCGAAATACACCATGACTATTATAGCTCAATCAAAAAGTTAAGATAAAATATGCATTTCTACAACCACATACCTCAAATTACAATACAAACACCATCATGTAAACACTTTCATAATTCATAAACCATAGATCATAAGAAATCACTTGGCATAAATGTGCAGTATTCATTGATTGCAAACTGCTTTGAAACTTTATACAGATAAAGTTGCACAGTACAGATTATTACATTAATATGAATGCATTAGTGAGAGAGCGATTGCGTGTGAATTAATTCTACCTGGAAGCATCTCTCTACTAATAGTGCAGCTGTGGGTTTTAGTTACTAGGAAATATATGCTAGAACTTTTCAGTTTCTAAGCTATTTCATTGATAAATCACAGAACAGTGTTGACGATACATTTCTGCGCTACTGAATGATTCTGAGCGTGTGCGCTCTGCATGTGAAGTGCGAGATATTTGTGTGCGTTACAATGCAGCAGCGCATTAGTTTAGAATGGCGATCGTGTACAATAAGCTTTTATAAACCGTGCATTCTCCCGATCAATTTTGAGCATAGAGGTGGTATAATCAAACATGTCTTGGGGAGCGCTGTCGGAGTACTCATTTAATTGTCATTTTAACTGTTTGACTTCAAGATTTCGTATCCTGTTGCGCCCTCTATAGGCCATGACCAGCGACTAGTCGACGTCAAGCTTAAAGCATCATGACAGAGCATTAAAGTCTGTGCAACCCCTAGCGCTCAGTTGAGCTAAGTTAAAAAATAAGGGAACCTATCACACTCAACTTTTTAAGTTAACTAAACTAATTTGCTCCAGTTGAGCCAACTTGAAAACTTTTTTTTCATCTAGTGAGTAACAAATAGTATTTTGAACTTAAAAGCTATGGAACGTTTAGCATTTAGCAATGCAAGCAGCTACAATCCTTATTTTTCATCTCCATGTTTGTTTTTTTCAAAGACAACTTCATGACATGAACACTGTTTGCCTCTTAAAACTAGAGGCAAACATTTCTACCTGGGCAAATATATTTCATACAAAAGTTGCAATGAGATGCACATATAATACCCCAACACACAAATCTCAAACATGGTGATCAACTATTGTAATTCAGTAAATATTTGAACTTTGAACCACATGACAGCAAATTTTTTAAAAATAGTTACCACATAATATTTTCAAGCTTCAATGCATGCTGGGATCTGGCACAACATTTTCCAATGTAAAATTGTATATAAGTTTTGCCAGTTGGATTTAATACATAAGCTATCAGCTAAATGTTTTTCTAACAAAAGTAAAAAATAACTTGAACAAAGATTTAGTAGGATTAGTAGGAGTCAGTTTATTGTCTTTAGTGAACTAAATAAGAATACTCTAAACACGTTGCTAACAAAAGTTGTTTTGTTGACCTCAAGTTTTTGTCCAAAAATTTTCCCAACATTGTCCCAACTTTCCAAATTGAGTTATCTGAACAAACATTTTTACATTGAACAATGCTGTGCCAGTTCCCAGCACGCATTGCAGCTTGAGAAAATTATGTGGTAACATAATGATCATTGTGGTAAAAAAATTATCGTTGCTTTGCATTTACTGGCTTGATTTATGTCATGTCATGAAGTTATCTTTGAAAATCAAACATGGAGATGAAAAACAAGGACTGTAGCTGCTTGCATTACTAAATGCTAAACATAGTTGCCTTGGCAATAATTTTTAAGCTCCAAAGACTACCTGTTACTCATTAGATAAAAGTTTTTAAGTTGGCTCAACTGGAGCGAATTAGATAAAGGGATAGTTCACTTTGAAATAAAATTTTGGTATGTTTTAGCTTACCTCAAGGGCATCCAAGATGTAGGTCAAGTCAAGTCAAGTCAAGTTTATTTGTATAGCGCTTTTCACAATACAGATTGTATCAAAGCAGCTTCACAGTATTAAATTAAAATAATACAACAAAGTTTGTTTCAAGAGGAATTTATTGATTGATCAAATTAAATTAAATATCCCCAAAATATCCCCAAAATATTGTAGGTGTCTTTGTTTCCGCAGTAGTTTCAATTTTGATATTTTTAGGTCAAACCGTTCTTGTCTGTCAGTCATATAATGCAGGTCTCTGGTCACCACCTCAAAGAGCATGCACAGAGAAGTCCAAATTAAACAATTCCCCATCGTAAGTACACATTGATGGCCTAAGACACGAAACAGTATTTA
Source organism: Leuciscus leuciscus (assembly GCF_965113295.1). Lineage (NCBI taxonomy): Eukaryota > Metazoa > Chordata > Actinopteri > Cypriniformes > Leuciscidae > Leuciscus > Leuciscus leuciscus. The sequence continues at coordinate 23,975,121 of NC_138747.1, read as the reverse complement.
TATCGTTTTTACCTCTACACAACCATGTCCAAGTGATCTGAGGGCGCGGGCGCTTCCTGGTGTGTGACGTGTGCGCGCGTTCTGGCTTAGTCTGCGCAAGCACTGGTTGTGTACAAGAGGTAAAAAACAATATAAATACTGTTCGTTTTCTCACACAAACCGCTCGTTTCGTGTCTTAGGCCATCAATGTGTACTTATGATGGGGAATTGTTTAATTTGGACTTCTCTGTGCATGCTCTTTGAGGTGGTGACCACAGACCTGCATTATATGACTGACAGACAAGAACGGTTTGACCTAAAAATATCAAAATGAAACTACTGCGGAAACAAAGACACCTACATCTTGGATGCCCTTGAGGTAAGCTAAAATATACCAACATTTAATTTCAAAGTGAACTATCCCTTTAAGTTAACTTAAAAAGTTGAGTGTGATAGTTTGACTTATTTTTTCAAGTTAGCTATATTAGTTTTTTTTTGTTGCCTTGACAAGATCTTTTAAGTTAAATATACTACCGGTTGCTCATTAGATGAACGAACGTATTTAAGTTGACTTTAATTGGAGCGAATTAGTTGAGTTAACTTAAAAAGCTGAGTGTGATAGGTTGCCTTATTTTATTTTTTTTATAAAAGTTAGCTCAACTTCTTTACAGTGCATTTAAGTTTAAGACCTTAATGCAATTACTGTTTTCCATCCCCAAATTTAACACCACTTTAGCATTGATTAAACTGAATTTAAGACTTTTTAAAGTCCCACTGGAACCCTATTTATACTGTATACTCAAAATGATTGTATATTTCTGCCAGCTTGAACAAACATTTTACTAAGCTTGTCTCAGCTCACTAGGTTTTGGGGCATCTGTATTATCTCACAAACTCACCTCAACCATATTAGCGTAGCACTCTGGTTCTCCATGTTGACATGAGAATGCATTCTCTTCAGGAAGCTCCTAAAATGTCAAGTTAACAATCATAATCAAATTCAGGTAACATCAGAACATCTTCTTTATTACAACACACACACACACACACACACACACACACACTCTTATGAAAGATCAAAATTTTTACCTTAGCATTGCCGAAAGGCACCAGGTTGACATTCATTATATCTTTCAGTAAAATCCAAGTTGGGAAGAGATGTTCTGTTAGGAACGCTCTGCAGCCTGGACACAGGCTCTCGTAGTAGAGAGATATCTCTACGGGAGGAACCACTGGGTCTGGCCGGGTCGCGTTCAGTTCCATACATTGTTTCTGCACCTACCACAAACAATACATTGCAAATCATGGAAAAGAAACATGGTGTAGCAACATTAAAGAGAAAAATCTTCACAATGTCACAGTCTGGCAAGGCTACACTCATGCAATGTGACTTTAGTGTGAACAATCAAGTCACATAACTACATGAATTTTGTCAGTTAATAAACCCCTGATAAGCACACAATTGTCACCCAGATTCACATCAGTCAATTTCACGGTTTCCCAAACTGGGATTTCTCCCAGGGCTTCTTGAGTTGATAAAAAGCTAATTAATAATTAAATGATTTAAAAAAAAAAAATAAAAAAAATAAACATTTTCCAAAAACAAGTGATAAAATAAATGATTTGTTTATCTGCATGTCATGTAGCCATTAACCACAATCACAGAACCGTAAACATGCAAATGTGTGTATTTTAATTTGTAATATGTCACTAAAGTGTTCCCTGTTGGACAACATTAAGAATTTGTTTTCATAACATGCTGTCAGATAAAAAACACTTGTCATAAATGCACACTTGATTTACTCTTTGCATGAATCCTAAATTGATTTAGGAATTATACAAAATGTAGTGTTACATGCAAAGGTTGAAAAGAGTAGAGTGTTTTACGCATATGGGTCACATTTAAAATGTCACATGACCAATGTCACTGCTTGAAAGTCATTAATTATGATCATAGCCTGTCACTACCTGTACGTAAAGCCCACCTTTTAGACTAATTATTTACAGGATGAACTTCTGACACTGTACACTAGGAAGATACAGTTGAAGACATGGTTCATCAAATGATGCAAAACAGGAAACCTTGTGGCCCATTTAATTGGAAGCTGTTTGTTCAAAAGCATGACAGTAATTTACAGGCACAAAGAAGTCTTTGAAAGTGATGCTGAGCACATGTTCTTTATAAGACCAGTTTATTCTGTGCAATACTGCATAAAAAAGTCAATATTCTAAACGGTCATCAAACTGCATATAAATGCCAGCAATTATATTGCAAGTTAAAACAGATGAATAATTTTGTATTTTTGTAGTTTTGTCACTTTAAACATTTTTAAGTAAAAAGATTACCATGCCTTGAGATGCATCAACATTATGTTCTGTAGAATTTGAGTAATTAACAAGCCACAAATGATATTGGGCTGCAGAAATGTCTGTATCATTTAAAGTTGAAAAAAATAAGTTTTATTTAAAAAAAGATTTAAGTCTTGAAGCAAGTTTCAAGACTTAAATCAACCTTTTCAACAGACTTACCCCACATTCTATGGCGATCTCCAGAGACCTGCACCATTGGGATGGAGGGTATCCACATGAAGGCTTTGGGTGAGATTTACTCTGGATTTCATAAACACTGAGGAATATGACATGGAATACACAAAGCATCCGAGTGTTCATTTTGTGGGTATTTAGAGAGTCACTGAGCTTTCTTTGAGTGGTATGAGAGCTTGTTTGCACTCTCCTCCCATCAAACTAACCTCAGAACTCCAATTATCTGTGAGCAGCTGCAGCTGAAAAGACACAGTACTCACTGACCTCAGATCAGCAACGAGAAGCTGCTCAGTGATCAAAGAGGGCTCAGAACTGAGATCAGTGATGTGCCTTTGTAAATATTGCAATAAAAAAATAACTATACTATCTACTGTAGATAAAATCTCTGAATATCACTTGAATTATACCAAAATAAATACCTAAAACTCCAACAGTTAATTTTGTCTAAAAAAGTATTTGACTAACAAATTTAAGATTTGTGTTAAATTTCAATTACTACTCAACTCAATGTCATTTATTTTTCATTTTTGTGATGTAGCAAAGTGCATCACCGAGTCCATAAATAGACGGCAGAAGTGCACATCGACAAATTCAATTTGTCTGAAGAAGATACACAGGCATAGCCGGGGCGTGGAAATGTGACGCAGCGGAGAGGATCAGCCTGTTGCAGCACAAACATCCTGTAAAGGTGGGGTTAGGGAATAAATCTGAAGTTATCATTTTTGGGCCAATTGGGGCTGATAGTGATTTAAAAGATGAGCTAGGTCCATGCTTACTGAATGTGTAGTCTCAGAAAAGAAAATCTGGATGTAATTTTTGATTCAGCACTTACATTTAATGCTCAGATCAAGTATGTGGTGAAAAGCTGCCTTTTCCAGTTAAGGATTATTGCAAAAAAAAAAAAAAAAAATTGATGTCAGATGCTGATCTTAAGATCTCCTGTCTGGGTTACTGTAATGCACTTTATTCAGGAGTAAGCCAGACTCTTATCAAGGTTGTTCCAGAATGCGGCTACGAGACTCCTTACTGGTGCAAAGAAAATGGAGCATATTACACCGGTTTTGGCTCCCGGTTAAATGTTGGATTCAGTAAGGTGTTGCTATATGTTTATAAAGCTGACCATGGAATGCCCCCAGGTTATATTATGAAATAATTCACATGAATTCAAGTAGAACTCAAAGAGCGGTAAACTGTATTCTTTTGTTGATCCCCAAAACCTGCCTGAAAACTGAAGGGGATCAGGCTTTTTCTGCTGTTGGCCCGAGGTTGTGGAATGCCCTTCCATCTGACATTAGATCTGTATCTTCCGTTAAAATGTTTAAATCTAGCTTGAAAAAATATTATTTATTATTTATTATTATTTGTTTTCTATGGCTTTTAATTGTATATGTTTGGAAGCTGTATTTTATTTTATCTTATTGTTATCCTTTGCATTTTTCTTTGATGTTTTATGTTGTTTTATCTATCTGCACTTTTACTGACTGTACATTCCCTTGGTCTACAGATTAGTTGTAAAGGACTCAATAAATAAACTAGACTTGAGACCCTTGCTAGAGAGCAGAGCTATCGGAGGAAAAGCAAACAGGCGCAGGTAAGCCTTGGCCACGACTGCACCATGGCATCCAGTCCCAATAGAGCTGGAGGTGTGGGTTGTCTCCTCGGAGGCAAACATATCCACTTCCGCTCTGTCTTACCTCTGCCATATGGACTCCACTACTTGCGAGTGTCACCATTCCCTGGGCCTCAGCCCTTGCCTCGACAGGATGTCTGCCCCGTATTTGCTTGCCATGGAATGTAAACTGCTTTTAAGGTAAGGAACTTTGCTTCTGCCCAAAACAGGATCTGCTTTGCCTTCCGGAATCTCGATGTGAACGTAGCCTTCCTTTAGATCTATCATCAAAAACCAATCCTCAGATTGGATTTGTGACACTATGAGTTTGTGAGTAAGCATCTTAAACATATACGTCCGAAGAGTACGGTTCAAGCCTCTCAGATCTAAAATCAAATGCAGCTCCCGTCCTTTTTGGCTACTATGTAGAGATTGTAGAAGCCTGCCTCTCTCCCTGGGAGGGGTACATTTCCTATGGCCCCTTTTGCCAGGAAGGGAGGGCAGCTTTTGCCTGAGAAATTTCTCGTCTCCTAACTGGTGCACTTTTGTTGTAACAACACCTCAGAAACAAAGTGGACGGGAACTGAATTCTGTAACTTTTTCTCATAGTATTTAGGACCCACTGAGAGATGTTGGGCTGAAGATGCCACACTGCCAAAAAGCCTGACAGAGGGATCATGTTTTCTATAGTTTCGGTCTGTTCGAGGCCCTGAAGGAAGAACTGGCAGGAACCGTTTAAATTGGCAGGAACCCGTTCGCTCGTGAATGGCCTGTTAGGCGCCTCCACCTCCCGAAACACAAAGGGTGGCGGGATAAGTAGAGATTTTCCCCTGAGAGCCCCGAAGAAAAGTCTATATGCATGATGTAGCAGTGGAAAGGCCCAGATATACTTCAAGCGAAAACTAACTGGTGTGAAATCATTTAGAACAAAATCAGGCCAAAAAAACAAAACAAAAAAACAACCGTTGCAATGGCATTTAAGTGCATGAATGGTGGTTGGCACTCTACCTTTAAAAAGTGGCACGAACACCAATTCCACTGAAGCCCTCTTCTTCAGAATGTTGACTTGTCATCGTCTGAACAAGAAGTTCACTTTCAAAAGCTACAATCGATGCTGCACTGCTCAGCGCATTGGGAACGTCTTTAAACGTGACCAGCTGTGAATATAGTGTGTAAACACATCAATAGAATTGACCCGGAGGTATTATAGCCTTGGTTGGTGACGTCATCAGTGCGCACCTGCAACATGAGGCTATAAATAGATGAGCTCCAGCTGCATCGTCAGGTCTTTTGTTTTCAGACCACTCTGTGTATGTGTGCATCAAGCAATCTCTCTCTAAAAAACTCACTTCAGATCTTTGTTAGGAGTTAATGTTCAAAACTGGCAGTGTGCAGATTTCTCTCTTTCTCATCTCTACAAATAAGTTAAAAGATTTCAAGTTAAAAGAAATCAGATTAAGCTCTGTGTCCCTCCATGTTCTCGTCCTATGTCAGAACTGGATACACACACTTACTGCTTTGTGTGTTTGGGGGAGGAGCATGCGGCTGCTGCATTGGAGTCAAGCGAGTGCGAGCATTGCAAGCTATATACTGTCAAAATGCTTCGTGCTCGTCTTGGCTACTTTCAGTCCGCACCCGCATTCCCATCGTGGGGCTCCTGAATGGATTTGGCTGATGAGCAAGAGACAGGTCTGTCCCTTTCGCTTGCTCGCTCACCAGATCCACACGTTTCCTCGCGTGATCCCGAAGCACGCTCTGGTACGAACGGGTTTCTCGCCTGGGTCTGCATCTTCGCTGAAGAAACCTACCCTCCCCACAAACCGTGTAGAACAATGACGGCCCTCGTGGGTAAAACTTACCAAGCTTCAGGTCAGGCTGGTGCTGCACTGCACACCATGGCGGTGTTACAGGCATACCAGGCTGACCTCTTGAAGGATTTGAGTGCGGGGGGACGATTGATGAGGAAGCTTTCTCTGAGCTTCGAAGAGCCACAAACCTGTCTCTTCGTGCCACCAAGCAAACAGCCAGCGCCATCGGCTATTCAATGTTTGCTTTGGTGAGCACGGAGAGGCAGCTGTGGCTCAATCTGTCTGGCATCAAAGACAAAGAGAGAGTCTTTTAACTTGACGCCCCGATCTCGCCCTCTGGTTTATTTGGTGATGCAGTTAACACTGTAGTCATCAGATTTAGAGAAGTGAAAAAACACGAGGAAGCATTTGTCCAGTTTCTTCCTCGCCACACTCAAGGGGAGGAGCCATCGGCCACCCAACCTCTCCTCCTTCAAGACCTAGGGAGGTTAAGAATCAGAGTGTGGTGAGTCACGCTCCCCCTCGTAGAGACTGGGGACCGGCTCGTCGCACTCAGCAACCTCCCAGGGCGGACCTCAGGACTATTATCTCTAATAAAAAGAAGTCGTGATGGTCTTGCGCCCAGTCTGGTGGGGGTAGCCCCCCGCGGGACGGGGCGTGTCAAATATCTGTTCACCCTGTTCCGCTACGCTCACAAAACCTCTCCATCTCCGCCGCCTCTGGCGATTCGGGAGGCAGCGGTTTCCAGCGAAATGTTAGATGTCCGTTGCTTCCTGCTGTCGTCCAGGACATGGGACATCTAACATCCCCTCAACAGAAAGTGTTAAAACTAGTACCACTATCAGAGAGTCTGACAGCATGGAAACTTCTGCCAGGCATTTCTGCATGGGTATTAAGCACAGTACAAATAGGATACAGAATCCAATTTATTCGTCGTCCTCCGCGTTTCAACGCCGTGGTCTCCTCTTCCGTGAAGCTGGCGCACGTACTCTCACAAGAGCCACAATCTCTTCTGAGCAAAGGGGCCATAGAACATGTTCCTCTTCCAGAGAGAGAGAGTCAGGCTATTACGGCAGAAGGATGGTGGGTTGTGTCCAATCTTAGATCTTCGAGGCTTAAACAAAACAGTAAAAGCGCTCAAGTTCAAGATGTTAACTGTCAAGATGATCGTGTTGCAGATTCAACATTATGATTGGTTCGTCACGATCGATCTGAAGGATGCATATTTTCATATTGAAATATTGCCACAACACAGGAAGTTCCTGAGGTTCACTTTCGGGTGCGAAGCTTACCAATTTCGGGTTCTTCCATTCGGCCTAGCCTTGTCACCCCGCACATACACAAAATGCATGGATGCCACGCTGGCTTCATTAACCCTCTGGGGTCTGAGGTGTTTTTGGGGCCCTTGGGATGTTTTGACATGCCCTGACATTTGTGCTTTTTTCAGTTATTTATAAACATGTTAATGGCAAAGGTGTAAATCCACTCTATATAGCACAAACAGGGCTACCATAATATGTGAGCAACATGTATGTAGATGTTTGTATTTTTAAGAGAATAATGTTTATGCGTGGTTATTGAAAAAAATAAAAATGAAAGTTGCTGAAATAAGACCACAAAACTCATACTAAATATGTGTCCACAAGACTTTTGACTAATGGATGTTGTCGCTTCGAGTTCTGGCTTCAAAATTATGTGAAAATAGTATTGCTTTATCGTTCACATAAAACAATACATTGATTTAAATTGTGTAAGACAGGTTTTGCTTGGAAAGTCAATATGCGAGGGGGGCGTGAAGGAGGAGTGGTTTACACCTGAGAATGTCCCACCCATTATGCGTAATGACTTGCATAATGAGCCATTCATTCAGGTGTGACACTGACTGAGCCACAAGAATGAATGCAAGGACAAAAGATATATTTAGAAGAAGACTTATATTGACCATTTAAGATTTTGCTTACATCTATCTTGTAAATATGTTTTGCTATTTTATTAAAAAGGTTACAATTACAACAATAATTACAACTTCAACAATATTTCAAGTGTACTCTTTCTTTGTAAAAAAATGATTATAGGCCTATATTTTATCATATGTATTCATTAGTTTGAATATAGCCAACATTGGAACAGCTAACATCTTAGTTGATGACTTTATTTTTGACAAAAATAGTATTTTATTTATATATACATACATATATATATATATATATATATATATATATATGAGCAGAAATTGCTAAACAAAGGCTTATTTCATGTGGCAGTATATTCTACAGTAAAACCTGTACCCAAATCTAGTCAACAGAATGTTCTTTCATATTTTGCCTGACTGTAACGTTGTTTTTATGAAATATTAGGGCATATAAATGTTAATTTGCAGTTTAATACGTTGCTTATACAAAGACATTTTATTTCAACATATTTCAGTCGATTTTTACTCATCTCAGTATAGCAAAGCATTTTACAAAGAATGAGAGGAGATTCAAAGGTTTTGTTTTTCAATCTGTTTTATTGTAATTCCTCTATGTGGAGGAACTAAATGTTCTAAATTTGCTCTAAGCAAATCAAATGTGAGCAAAATAAAAAAATAATCAGTCGGATATAAACAAAGCAATTGTGAGCGATAAATAAACAAAAGTAAAGGCAGGTATTTCACAGTAAATGCTTATGCCCCGTTGATGCGGGCTCTAAGCAAATCAAATGTGAGCAAAATAAACAAACCATGTCAACATCAGTCTCTGTTTTCCATGCCAGAGTGGACTGCCTGTTGCTTGCCTGCTGGTTAGCCTTGGCTCTCTTCGGGACAGGTGCTTGGACAAGTTCATTGTCACATCTGTAAAAAACAAAACAAAACACAATGTGAGCATACTGATAACACAATCAAAGACACTGTATTATTATCATTATCGATCACTAATGGCCATGGATAAAAAAAAAGACAACCGTTTTTGTAATATCACACAAGAATATGTACTTTTATATTATGACGATGTAAACACAATTAAATCTGTAAATATTACGTCTGTGGACTTACTCGGGATGATTCTCCATCGCACTGAGAACTGAACGACACCTGCGTGCCCCTCTGCGGGGTGCTGGAGAAGGAGAGCTTGATGCAGACACATTCCTAAAAAAACAACAACAAAATAAAACTGTTAGCATACATTATTCAAAGTAAACTGATGAGCAATTGATGGTTATGGACGCACAATGTTTTGTTGATGGGCCATAGGATGGAGAAATATCTATTTATGGGCCGTAGACCGCGTCACCGCGAGTATCTGTTGATGGGCTATATACACCGCACGCATTTAGTGACGCACGCAATGAACAGATCGTTCGCGAACGACACATCGCTACATTTAAAAAAATGTACACCTGTATTCACAAACATCTGTGCATAAGGCCATAGGCGCCGATTTATGTTTTCCTCCGTGGGTGCTCATGGGCTTCAAAAAACAAAACAAAAAAGTAGTACAAAAATTTTTGCATTTCAGAACCTTAGGAAATGGACAGCGGCCGACACGAACACACACACCTATTCAAAAAATGTTTGCATTTCAGAACCTTAGGAAATGGACAGCGGCCGACACGAATACACACACCTATTTACTTGATAATCCGTAAAGTAGGCTATCTTTCAACTCAGGACAGCGCCACTTCTCACAAATACAGACAGGATTGGAGATGAAAAGTAAAACTGACACGTAACCACGATCAGCTTTGTGGGAAATTAAGAATCAATGTCACAATTCCACACAGTAAAAATTAGATTTGTTGACTCACCATTGCGGTCAATTCTTCAGGAGGAACGTGTCTCTGCGTACAGCAGTGCGCTTGATGAAATTATCAGCGATGATGTCCAGGTCCAGCTGTCGAGCCACTTCTTTGTGAGAGTTCATTATAACGACGTGATTTAGTCGGGCTTGCCCCATTGTTGACCGTAGATACGTTTTCAGTCGGCGCATCCCAGAAAATGACCTCTCTGAGCAGCAAGATGTTACAGGGACAGTCAGAGCCAGTTTCAAAAGTTTGTGACTTCTGGTAGTAACGTTCTCAAGTGTTCGCCTCCTTTCATGAAGTCATATACATCTTGAAAAGTTGTAAGATGAACACCTTTCTGTTTTGCCAAGTCCAAACACATGTCTCTATGCAATGTCAGCCTGCTTCCATCCATATCATCCCCATAGAACTGAATAATGTCTTTACAGTCGGCCTTCCCGGTTACAAAATCTTCAACATCTTGCATGTGTTTGAATACAGAAGGATTAAATCTGCAGTTCAGGGATGCTGATGCTGTATCCATGACCTCAAAGTACTGCTGTCGGTAGAGCTGAAGATCTTTGCCCGAACCCGACGGGACCCGTCGGGACCCGACGGGTTTGGTCGGGTTCGGACTTAATTTCTATTATTTTACACGGGCTCGGGCCGGGCTCGGGCTCGCGCTTCGGGTTGCGTGGTAAATGAGCGGTCAGGTGATGTGTTTAGATTAGCGTGAAAATGGATATTGAGGAGGTGAAATGGAGGCTGGTCTCTGGAGGACTTATTTTATTTCTTTGTTCCAACTTCCAAGTGGCCTCTAGCCTCCGTTAGTCATGAATAAATGATGTTCAAATTTTTATAAATTACTCCTTTTTTTTATGAAAGACAAAGGTGCTGTGTGCGTGCGTCTCTTTCTTTCTTTCTCTCCCTTTTCCGGCGAGTGGTGCGTGTGCCGGCTCGCGGTGTGAAGCGCGTGTCCGCGCTATTCTCCGACACTCTTATCTCTGCTGATAGACGGCCTTTTGGACAGTCGGGCTGTAAACGGGTTCGGGCTTTTAAAAAGCTGTCAATCAAAATGTACTTGTCGGGCTCGGGCCAAACTCTGTCGGGCTCGGGCCTTTTCGGGCCGAACTTTTAAGGCCCGATTACAGCTCTAGCTGTCGGTACATTGCCTCTGGTGTTTGAAAACTGTGTGCCGCACCTCCACTGTCCAATCGCCGGGGGATTCTTCTTAGTCTGGGCACATTTGGGCTATCCAAGTCAAGGACAGGGGCAGTCATGGCCTAGTGGTTAGGGAGTTGAACTGGCAACCCAAAGGTTGCTGGTTCGATTCCAGAACCGGTGGGAAATGACTGAGGTGCCCTTGAGCAAGGCACCTAACCCCTAATCGCTCCCCGGGCGCCACACAAAGGCTGCCCGCTGCTCTGGGTGTGTGTATCCACGTTTGCAGTGTGTGTGTGTTAACTACTCACTACTCTGCTCCTAATGTGTGTGCATTAACTTGGATGGGTTAAATGCAGAGGTCAAATTCCAAGTATGGGTTACCATACTTGGCTGTCACGTGTCACTTTCACTCACTTTTCACTTCTGCTGTAGTATTTTTCCAAAATTCTTGGAATACTTCACGAAGACACTTTATGTCTTCTCTCAGTGTGTCAATCAACTGCTTAGCTTTCTGTAGGTGCAGCTGGCTGTTTTGAAGTGCAAAATTGACTGTTTCCATGCGAGAGAAGAATTTCAGCATGAGTTTCAAGGAGAAAAAGGTGCTAAATTTTAGCAGGTGCGTTAGAAGACCGTTTGCTTTACCTCCTGCCTCTCCCCTTTCTTTTTCAGACAGGTCCTCCAGAAATTCCAGCAGCACACTGTGGATGCAATGCCCCTTGGCTCTCAACCACCACTGTAGGGGTCTCATGTGTAGCAGGCCAAAAAGTATGACGTTGGACGCTGCTGCCATGAGCCCCAGCAGTCTCTGAAACTGCTTCACAGTGAGGTTGTGGCCTAGCTTCGCTCTGGAGACCATCGCCCATATGGACTCCATGCGCACGGGAGACATTTGTGCCCGCATCGTCGTGGAGTCCCATACAACTCCCAGGAACGTAGTCCTCTGGGAGGGCGTCAACACACTCTTTTTTGTGTTGAGTCTCAGCCCCAAGCACCTGATATGGGCCAGAACGACATCTCGATGCCGAACTGCCATCTCGCGCGACCTGGCCAATATTAGCCAGTCGTCGATATACTGTAATTGAGTACATGGATGCCCTGGAGTCTCAGCGGAGCCAGCGCTGCATCCATGCACTTGGTGAAGGTGCGAGGGGAGAGAGCTAGGCCAAAGGGAAGAACCCGATATTGGTACGCTTCGCCCCCAAAAGCGAACCTCAGGAACTTCCTGTGACATGGAAGGATAGATATATGGAAGTATGCGTCCTTCAGATCTATCGTGACGGTCCAGTCCTCGAACTGGATCTGAGTCACGATGGCTGGAATTGTGAGCATCTTGAACCTGAATCTCCTCAGAGAACGATTCAAGTGCCTGAGATCTTTTATTGGACGCAACCCCCCATCCTTCTTGGGAACTATGAAGTACCGGCTGTAGAATCCGGACTCCCTGTCCTGCAGAGGAACACGTTCTATGGCCTCCTTGTCCAACAGGGATTGAACTTCCTGTTCCATAACCCGAACCTGCTCTGGGCCGACCACAGTCCAGACAACCCCGTTGAACTTCGGGGGAAGGGAGCTGAACTGCAGTCTGTAACTCAGCTCTACAGTACGCAGGGCCCACGCAGATATATTCGGAAGGCATGACCATGCGGCAAGATAATCTACTAAGGGAACCAGCCTCTTGAGGCTGGCCTCGGGTGTCAACCGAGACTCGTTCCCGACCCCCAGAAGCGGCTGACCGGCAGGGAGCAGTCGAGAATGATTTTCGGTGTGCGGACGCGTTCGCTGCCCAGCTGCAGGTCTTCCTAGAGGCGGCTGGAGCGGCGGTGCGTGCGAAATCATTGTGGCCTGAAGCGTACTGGACGGCGGGAACACAGCACGGAGCTGGTAGACGGCCGAGGCTGCCCCTTTGAGGCAGCCTTCCCCGAGGAGCCAGAGCGGCGAGCGGAAAAGTGTTGGAAAGCCGCCGACTGCTTTTTCACCTCCTGAAACCTCTCGACGACGGTACTAACCGCGCCGCCGAAGAGGCCAGAAGGTAAAATCGGGGAGTCTAGGAGAAAATGTTCATCCCCGATAGATTCAACCATAAATGTCTCTCCACACACACCAGACCAGCCATGGAGCGGCCGATGGCACGGGCCGTCTCCTTGGTGATGCGGAGAGACAAGTCGGTGGCTTTCCTAAGCTCCGTGATATCATTCGGAGAGGGACTTAGCTTGGCCACAGCGCGGGTCAAAACCTCCACCAGCTCCTCTTGAGCGGGTGCGTGAAGTGGGGGATCGAGCTCCATCACCCGCCTCGATGCTTAAAACCCCTTACCCGTCAGGGATCACTGGTGATCCCGGATTATTGTAGTTCAAAATATGTTTGAGCTTATATATCTCAATATTAATAACAGTCTGGTTAATTTTGAGTCTTGAACTATAAACTCTCAAGGGTTGGCTTTCTAAATGTATGTGTGTTATGTTTCTGTTCAGAATTACTTATGAGCAGTAACCTTTTTATTTTGGGTATGTCATGTATGCAGCACTTGCCAAAATTGGGGGTGATGAGGAAGGGGTTAAAGCATCTGACTCCTCAGAGCCAGATAACTGTAGCATCGGGTCCTCCGCCTCGCGGGAAGAAGCCGCTTCGCGGGCTTCCGCACGGGGCGGGAGAACATCTGAATCCTCCTCAGCGAAGAAAAATATCTGCATGTTGCCAGTGTACTTCCTTATATACCCATGAGGTGGGGCGGAGTTACGCTATGCAAATTCCGCAGACCCATGGCATTTTCTTGCCATTGGCTCGTTTTGTATTCTCGAAGGTGAGAGGCTTTCTAAGTGAAACCCCATTCATCGTCACAACGTAACGTCTCCGTTCCCTACTCAGGGAACGAGGGTTACATACATAACCGAGACGTTCTGGGGAAACAAAAGAACAAAGCTGAATATATCCATTCACAACATATTAATTGGCCAGTAAAGGGCTTTAAAAGGGTGAGAGAATGAGGGGACCTGTAGTGAATACACAAAAACAGACCAAACTATATTAACCACTTGTGTTATTCATAACACACGCCAATGATGACAGCAGTAGTGATGGGAAGACCGGTTCTTTTCCACGAACCTGTTCTTTTGGACAGATCGTTTCAATGAACCGGTTAAAAAAAAAACGATTCACCATTTATTTTACGTCCTCATGTAATGACGTCAATTCTATCATCCCAGCGGATAAAAATACATTCAAATAAAGGCATTTGTAATAATTACTTTTAAACAATAGTTAAAGGGACAATGTGTAGCTTTTTAGGTATTTTATTATCTAAAATCTATATTTTTATTCATAAATATGCCCTCAATGGTGTACAAATACCTATGCCAATGTTCAGACTAATCCTCGTAAACGAAGAATTTATTATCTTTATATACATGGGACGGGTAAGTCCACGGAGGCTTCCATGTAGTTCCGCCATCTTGAAAAACTATAATAGCAGAGAGGGACAAAAAGGACTAGGCCAACGCGTTTCCACAACGCGTTTCGTTCAGAGCCAGCGTCACGTGACTGAAGCCAGCAGAAGCGGAGGAGCAGAGCAGTGAGAGGCGCTTGTCACTGCCGCGGCAAGTTTAAAAGGCTGCACTGCACGGTTATTTATACACCGTTCATTCATACATACATATGAGTCACAGGATAAGGAGTCCTCGTCGTCGAAAAAGTCCAAAATAGATCGTAAAAGGAAACGTGACCGGAGATTACAAAAACAAGGGTTACTGTCAGGATAGCTAATGCAGGAGAAAGCTTTCAAAAGAGACCCTGAAGTTGCCTGCTTTCTTCTCGACAGGTAAGTCAACGTTACAGTCTTAATTACAAGCTTTTTTTTCATTGCTTGGTTGTGTACTTTATTATATAGACAGTCGAACATTTATAGTTAAAAGTTAAACAGGCTCTTTGATGAATAGCAGCTATTGAGTAAAGTAACGTTAGAGAAGGCTCTGATGATGATGATATCTAACAATGCACATACTTCAAAAAATATAACGAGTAAAGAAGGCATTACTACTAATTACCATAGTTAATGTTTTTGACAGTCAGTAGTTCATACTGTAACATTCTTTTTTTCGTTGTTTCAAGTTTCAGTTTGTTTTAAATAACAAACATGTTCACCAAGAAAAACTCAAAGTGCTATTATAAGACATCCTGTCATAGCTTTTAGGTACATAACGGCTACCGTAGATGCAACGCGCATTTGAAAAAGTGAGGCGCTGGAGAGCATTATTCGTTTGAATGCAAAATACAATTTCACCACTAGATGGGAGAAATTCCTACACAATGTCCCTTTAACAGTTAACAGTTAAATAATAGTATTCATCGTCATAATCATCTTGGATAAGTTTCTTATATTTACGTTTTGCAAATGAACCCTACAGGCGATGAGCAAACGCGGATGTTTCACATGTCTTTAAGATATAATAGTATAGTATAATATAATAGTCTTCATCAATTATTCTCTTTTTTTTTGTTATTAAATAAACTTATATTTCGCCGACTTCGGCCCCTCATTTAAGTCCTCGGTTCACCTGTACTCATGTATCAGCACAGCATGAATTTGTCCGAAAGCCAAATCACGCATGCTCAGTATCTCCAGCTCATCGGTTCTCCGTATCGAACTGTCTGATACCCCTTTTCCACCAAGGCAGAGCTGGTGCTGGTTCGGAGCCAGAGCCTAGTTTCAAATCGGTTCTTTGTTTTTCCACCGCCAAAGCACCAGCTCCGAACCAGTAAAACTGGTTCTTAAGTAGCACCAAATCATTGCAGGGTCTAGAACGGAGCCAAGAAAGAACCGCTTGCGTCAGAGGCTGGGGGCGGGGTTACCGTGGCCAACAAGACTGAAGAGAAACTTGTGACCGCCATTTTTAAATAGCAGCTAGTCGAGCTAATAGCAGCTCGATTATAATATCCGTCTATGTAAGTTATGGCGAGCTGCACGAACGCGTTGGATTCGCCGTGTTTGGATGCCGATTTATTTTCGCAAACCCATGAGCGTCCATAGTAACGCAACGTCTATTATTGTTGATGCCTTGTTCGAGATGCATCGGAGCAGCGTGGACCGATCAGAGCTGCGGGAGTGTTTGGAGATCATACGACTCCTTGTGCTTTTTGATCGCTTTCGCAGTGCTTTGATTTCATGTGCTGATCGTTCTGCGAGAAGCCGATGCATCTCGAACAAGTCTGGTGTGTTTGTGTTTGGCGCTGCCGCACTAGCGTTGCTGGGCAACATGATACGTATGCAGTGACGTAAGATATAGCTCTGTTGTGGCTCTCTGGCCGGTGGAAACACAAACCGGTTCTTAGTAAGCTCGTCAGTCGAACCAACTCCGAACTGGCAATAGCTCTAGCTCTGAACCAGCACCCGGTTCTTGTTGGTGGAAAAGGGGTATGAAAGAAACAGTTCTTGGTTCTGTACTGGTGATTCGAGAACCGCTGCAGCAACCAGTTCTTGCCTTGACTCGAGAAACTCTGTTGCAGTAGGCCTGTATGTGCTGAGCTTAGAACTGCTGAAACCTTACTATACAGTCGTTTACAAGAGTTTACGTCAAAGATTAATATAAACTTAGAAATTAAACTAGCTGTTCCTGAAAATAATGTTTTAGTATAATAATAAATGTTTAGTTTTACAATCCATTCATTGTGTTTCCACACTTTAAAATACTACAGTGATAAGACAGTAATTATGTGATAAACATGTTTCCAACATGTTTTATTTTGTTACACTTATTCGGCCTCTAGTTCATAAATGCCAGAGGAGAAATGGCCCCCGACTGAGCATGGGTTCTCCCAAGGTTTTTTTTTTTTCTCCATTAGGTCACCTGATGGAGTTTTAGGACACCATTAGGTCACTTCATGGAGTTTTTCGGTTCCTTGCCACTGTTGCCTTTGGCTTGCTCAGTTGGGGATATTTAATTTAATTTTATCAATCAATAAATTCAACTAGAAACAAACCTTGTTGTATTATTTTAATTTAATACTGTGAAGCTGATTTGATACAATCTGTAATGTGAAAAGCGCTCTACAAATATACTTGACTTGACTTGACTTGACTTGACTTATTGATGTTCAACAATTAAGAAACATGCATTTCGTCTCTCTGGAACTGGGCCCTCATTAAATTATTGAATAATAAAAAAAGAAAGAAAGAAAATAAGGCCTATTTGTGGAAAAAATATGTAATATTTGAGATACATAAAAGCTTTTTATTTGTTTTCTTCCTAATTGTCCTTGAAATAGTGGGCAAAAACCCCCCCACCCCCAACACAAAAATGGTTTGGCCACTGATCAAAATTTGATGTTGTCATTTAATTTGAAGTTCAGAACGCTCAAAATGTCCGCTCAGCACAAGTCCGGTGCTCAGAAAAGGAAAGAAAAGAGAAGATTTTTGTCCTGCCAAAGCCTTATTTGATCGGTAAGTGATGTAGAATAGAATGACTGCTGCGCCTGACAGGTCGCATAACGAGCATAGAGAGAGAGAGAGCCCCGGCCGCGCGCGCGCTCTCTCAAGTCTTCAAACAACACGAGCGCTGTCTTGCTCCGTCTCCCTCGCGCGTATTAATCAAAATCAATTGACACTGTAGTAAAAGGTCGGAAGACCGCAGTTTCACGTGGAGCATTTGGAGATTTTTTCTCCTGAATTACCGTGACTTGTGCAAAAAATATATATAATTTTTTTTTTTTATTAAAAAAGCGTCCCGCCCATTCAGCTGACATAAACCACAATTTCAATCCAGTGATGAAATGTTTTCTGTGTTGACACAAATCTTGTGCGATGTCCTAAACTGCCGAGATAATCACACAATGCAGGCCACACGTGGTGACACTTCCGATGACACTTCCGATACGCATAATACAAATGATTCCTTTGAACCATTCACTTTAATGAAGGGTTAAAACAACTGATCTGTCCCAACACTGAATTGGTGTATTTAAAAAAAATAAATAAAAAAAACACTTTACAATAATCTTCCGTTTATTAAACTCTAATTAACTACATTAGTTAACATACTATTAATAAACTGCACTTCACCGGCATTGTTAATAAATTTTAATATTCAGGCTACTAATAGCCTACATTATTGAAATCAAAAGTTGTATTTGTTAACATAGTTAATGCAGAGGAGAGGAAGAGCAAGGGAAAAGGAGAGATCTAGGCGCGGGGGGCCCATCTAAGATTATCTCGTCCCGGGCCCAGGCAAGACTGTCAGCTGGCCTGTACTCCGGGATTGTTTATTTCGAGTTGGAGGGACTGTCAGGCATGTCCAAAAGTGAGTAACTTTAGTAACTTGTGGATCAGCGGCTTGATTATTTAGAGTGTTTAGGCTGTTTGAGGAATACAAAAAAAGGAGTGAATGGATTTTTTTCATTGCATGGTGGTTGTGTCCACACACTGCAAAGACATTTATATACAAACACCATATAAAAGTGAATTTTGCATTCGATGAACCCTTTAAGTTTCTCAGAAATGTGAGCTAGACGGGCTAACCTTCGCTCCCCACATGCATCAGTGACCCTTGTAGTCTCGACTAATGACCTGGGCCGGGTTTCCCGATAACGATGTATCTTAGCTCTTAAAGGAAGAGTTTACTTTAAAATGACAATTCTGTCATCATATACTCAGTAACCAGGCAGTTTCTGGGTCCCACTGACTTCCATAGTATATTTTTTTCCTACTATGGAAGTCAATGGGACCCAGAAACTGCCTGGTTACTGACATTCTTCTAAATATCTTCCTTTCTGTTCAGCAGAAGAAAGAAATTCATACAGGTTTGAAACAACATGAGGGTGAGTATATGATGACAGAATTTTCATTTTAAAGGGAGCTATTCCTTTAAGAGCGCTTTCTACGTGCAAGGTTACGAACGCTCGCAGCAATTCCACGAGCGTTTCCCAAAAATGCACTTAACATGCTACTTAATATCGCTGTCCATTCGCGAAGTGCTGAAATATAACCTTATATGGAATCCTATTCTGAACGTTTAACCTAATAATTGTCATCTGTTGTGGATTAGCAATCAAGACAAGTCTATATTAAGCACCTACAGGCGGAGGCACTGACAAAATGGCTGAAAAAAGAAAGAAAAGATACCTTTCAAAAAGATGAAATTAATGTCCTTTTAGAGGAGATAGAGCGAAACAAAGATGTAATTTTTAACAGATTTAAAGGATTTATTTTATTTATTTTTTGTTCATTCATTTAATTTTGATTAAAATTATTATATTAAATTATTTCAATTTTTTTGTTTTGTTTTCTGACCTTTTTAATTATTTAATTTATACATTAATTTAACCAACAACAAAAAAAGAGTAATAAAGTGTACAATCAAAACCTTAAATTATAATCACATTGCATTTGAATAAAGTTAAAGGTGTAATCTGCCGGTTGTCCTGCAAGTGTCCTCATAAATCTGTCTTCTTACGATGCACTTGGGGATGTACGATTACTCCAGAGCACTCGTAGTTCTACGAAGATTTTCAAGTGCTACCTAAGCTACGATGCTTTTGGGAAACAGACCATAATATTAAGATCAGTCGTACGATCGTTTTTACGATCAACTTAGGCTTACGATGCTTTTGGGAAACGCAGCCCTGGTGAGTTGAATTTGGTGTGCTAGTTGAGGGAGACATCGAAAATGTGCAGTGGTTCCCCAGGACAGGTTTGAGAAGGACTGATCTAGCCATCACTATTTGGCTCTTGTCAAAGTCACTCAGATCTTTTTGCTTGCCAATTTTTTTTCTGGTTTCAAAACTGTTCACTTGCTGCCCCCATACAGTGGTTCCCAACTATGGCCCTGGGGACACCCAGCTCTGCACATTTTGTATGTCTTCTTTATTTAACACACCTGATTCTGTTCATCAGGTCATCACAAAAGAACATTTGGCTTGATTTTGATGTTGCAGACCGATTTGGGTCTGTGACAAAAACCCCGGTTCGCAGCCAAATCGGTGCTCGTTGCAGTCGTCAATGCTTGTTAAGTATGAGCAGGTCAGCAATGTGATCTGAGACTGTCTGGAGCAGTCACAGATGCTGTGATATTTTAAAACCTGTATTGCCACCTGATATTGTAGTGCAATGACAAGATGGAACTAATCCAGCCAATCACAGTGCAGATGAATAAATGGAAAAATCTTGCGTGAATTTCTTGTGTGAATTTATGTGAGAATTTTTTTTTTTTTTCGCTGTTGGTTGGGACAGGCTCTTGACCAAATGATTTGGTTTTTGCACCTCGTCAGCGTTGTGTTGAGTAGTATGCTATCACAAGACAATGACAGATGGCAAGAAAACCTTGTCGTGTAGTGTGAGCACAACAGCAAATCAGTGTGGACTGTAATAGTTTGAGCTTGCCCTAAGGGAGACAAAAAATATGCATAGCGGTGATCCCCAGGACTAAAGTTGAGAACCACTGCCCTAATATATCCCACCCATTGACAGGGACCATTGTAATGATATAATCAATATTATTCACTTCACCTGTCAGTGGTTTTAATGTTGTGGCTAATTGGTGCATATCAGAGAAGAGTTAGGTAGAATTTAAGCTGACACAAACTTAAATCTTAACAAAAGATTAAGTAAAATGTAAAATTTTGAATTTGCACAAGCATGTTAATTGCACTTTAATTGAAATATTGACTAAGCTAACTAATACAGTTTGTTTGCATTAATATCATTATCATCAATATCAACAGTTGCCTGCTAAACAGCAATAGCACACTTGCATGTGTAAATGTAACTAGCAAAGAGACTGCCACTATACACTGATAAATGTAATTTACATGAAAAAGTTAGTTCAGGAAAGAATAAAAAAAACTAAGTAAATTCTATATTATTACTCAATTCAGCGTGGGTAACACTTTATAATAACTGCACGCTATTCATCATTAGTTAAGCATTAGTAAACAGTTAATTCATCATTTATAAAGCATTAATATACATTAATAAGCAGTTTATAAATACAGTTATAAATGCTGTATTCTTGATTTATAAGCATGTCTATAATGTGTTTAATAATTGTATTTTCTTAATTTATTAATGATCACTTTATCATTTTTAAATGAAGTATTGCATTATTTACAAACCGGTTATTTAGGAGTTGTCAGTGGCTAATAAGATCACTTAGAAAGTGTAAGTAAATGTAGTAGATTCAGGTAGTTATAAAGCATTTAGTAGTGGTCAGTTAACTATGTTTGTGAGCTAATCTAAAGTGAGGACTAGTTATGCTTTGTAAAGCATTTATAAAGGAGATTTAAAGACTCAGTTTTCTTCTAAACAGAAAAAGTAAACAAATACAACACAGCGATACAGAACATAAAAATATTAACAGCCTTTAAATCTTCTTTATAAACGCTTTACAAAGCATAACTAGTCCTCACTTTAGATTAGCTCACAAACATAGTGAACTGACCACTACTAAATGCTTTATAACTACCCGAATTAACCCTGAATTACAGTAGAAATACATGTTAATAAACCATTTATTAACACACTAAGTAACTATTACTATATGTCTGAATAATAATATGTATTTAAACAGTTTATTAATAATTTACTTACACTTTCTAAGTGATCTTATGAACCACTGACAACTCCTAAATAACCGGTTTGTAAATAATGAAATACTTCATTTAGAAATGATAAATTGATCATTAATTAAGTATGAAAACACAATTATTAAACACATTATAGATATGCTTATAAATTAAGAATACTGCATTTATAACTGTATTTATAAACTGCTTGTTAATGTCTATTAATGCTTTATAAATGATGAATTAACTGTTTACTAATGCTTAACTAATGATTAATAGCGTGCAGCTATTATAAAGTGTTACCCAAGCGGGTAGAAATGAAAGCGTAAATATCAACGTTATAAAATTAAGTAAAATTACTCAACTTTTCTGATACTGGTGTTCCCATCATGCACTGGGCCTTGAATAATTAATGAGGTTGATTTTTCACTGTTTTCTAACTGTATTTACACTGTTTCATTCTTTCTTTTGTGGTCCCCCTGCGTAACTGAGGGTCTCTTGGGCTAATTATGGGAATTGAGCATCAACACTGAACTTTGATTGCGTATAAGTGCGACAATGTCGCTGTTTTGCCTCGACGTTCATCACGATAGCAACCATTGGCTGCTGTGATTCTGTCGCTATTGAGTATTGTGCATTCATCTGACTATCGGGCTGACTATCTTCTCTGGCCGCCGCCTATCGACTTCCATTGGTTCGAAGCATCTTAAATGTATGAATGTATGTTTGACTGTGGGTAACGTATGGTTTTTTTGTTTGATTATTTGGTTTTGTTCTTTATGTCTTATTTTGGATCACTGCAAACCTGAGTGAACTTTTTATTTTTTTATTTGTTTATTTCAATGTTAACTTGTTTTCATGTGGTACTGTGAGTCTTAATTATGTTAAGTGGTTTAGATCGTTGAATTACTCGACTTTTCTTATATTTTTTGGATTGTTTTTATATGTTTTGTGTTTCTCCAATTTTTGTCTTTGTTGCAGGAGCTGGGGGTTTCTGGAGGGTGAAGGTGAAGCTGCCATTTGTGTGGTGTGTTCACACCTAGTGCTGTGTCTTCTGGCATTTAACCCTTCACGTGTGCGTTTGGGTATTTGTAGTGGATTAGTTGGGGGGTTTGCTTTTCAATTTGGCAGCTGGCCCGGGCCTCCAGATACCTCTTCTCTTGGCAAAATTGTTTGCTTTAAATTGAGTTGGTTAATTACTGTGTGTGTGTATGAGTAGATGCTAATTGATGGTGTTCATTTAGTATAATGCCAATGTGAGTTTTTAACTTTGAACTTTCTAGCATTTATTATTTATTATTCATTGACGAACAAAATAAACTTTTCTACTTCTATATATATATATATATATATACGACTCATGTCCTCTCACCCACCAACTCAGAACGAACCTGTGTGCCCTTAGGGCTATTAGTTCCCCGGTTTTCCGGGGTGGCGTAGTCGATCATATATTGCCATTTCTGTTAAAAGTGTGGTAAACCTTTCTTAATCCTCTCACACTCGCACCGCAACGCTACATTAAGAAGAGGTGGATTCATTTTGTGAAGAGCCACCTTGATGGAGAGCTGAGGATCACCACCAACACCCGCCTCTGTAGTGATCATTTTACACAAGATAGTTATAGAGTTCAAAGGTACAGCACGCACATCCAAAGCCATAAAACTGGGTGCTGGACAGACAGGTGATTGCAAAGATAAACAATGAGTGCGGACACACAAGATAGTTATAAGTATAAACTTTCTTCAGAGACAACTGGGATTCACTGATAATCCGCTGTTACTGGTGAATGGGGCCGAACCGACTAGACTCCCGCCTCGGCCTTCATCCATCCTCGAGCATCCATTCCGGCTGTAGCGGTGACAGTTGAGAGGCAGCGGCAGCTTTCCCGCGAGTGGGCGTGGTTTCAGCGCAGCCAGCGGACACGCCCCCAGCGTTTGAGAGCAGAGAATACTACTCATTTTTTCGAGATTTTGATAGCTTATTTTATTTACTTGCCGGATTTTTTTATCATTCAAATTTGGCTGGGTGGCTAATAACACATTTTTCTGTGGTGTGACAAACTTAGAACACATACTTAATTTTGACTTTACAGGGACTTTAAGAAACATACAGCACATAAAGTTTTATAGGTTTTGAATCCCATCCTTGACCTAATCACAAGCTGTACTCTTCATCCTTTAGCCAAGATGTCCCTGGAACCTGGGAGGAGATGTCGCTGATGCTCTACAGGTAAATATAACCCACTCTAGGCTAGAATATAATGTTCATTCAGAAGATAACAAATTAATGTCGCAGACGAACTCTTAATACATGCTGTATTTATTGTTGCATAATTTGAAAGTATTGATTTTAACATATATATTTGAATTTCCAAATCAGCCGGTATTCAAATGTCCATTTTCCATGTTGTGATTTTGGAATTCCAGAAGTGCTCTTCGACATCAGCCTGTTAAGTGAAAAAGATTAAGATGCGGAATTTACACAAATACACAAAAACAGATTTTCTGATCTGTAGTTTGTAAATTAACCTGTTAGGCTGACGTGGTGAGGTTCACAGCTTCAAACCCCACAAGTTCGATTGGTGATGGAATTGCCTTTTTGTAGATAGTTCGCTAGAGAGGACAAAATAATAATATTTGTTCATCCTACAGAAGCAGAAAGACAATACGACATAATTTAAATTGAAAAGACATATGAGAACATATGGAATGTGTTCATATGACAACAACCTCTGGAATTTTCACTCTCATGTCAAAGGTCTCTGGTGAGAGTGCTACAACAGTGACAGCTGCCTGGCGTTCTGGATTTTTCTCATATTTCTGGTAGAAACCCATAATATAAGATATGCCAGGCACATACTCTTGAATTCTGAGGGAAATTCATGTGAAAATAGACAAATAAAATAAGGCATGAGATTTGAAATCTCATAATAAATAGTAATTTCAAGCTGTGAATTGGTATTTCAGGAACTTTACCTTTGACCAATCATTGTGAACACTGAGGGCAGAGCTCCCCAGTTAATCTTGGTGTATATGGAAGGTTTAGACTCTTGCTGGCACGCTGAGGACACCCTCATAGATACATCATATGTCTGACACTCTGCACCCCATTTGAGATGGGCCTAAAAACACAGGACAAAAATCAGTGAGGCAATGTGGAAACCAATGAGAATAAGTTGTACTAGAAAAAAGTACTTTACCTTTGCTGATGAATGACTCTTATCTATGTTTGCATTGGCACATATTTTCCAGTTTGCTTGTTCACCAACTTCAGAGACTATCATTTCAATGTCGTCTCTTTGGGCTGTTGGCAGATAAAAGGCTACACCTTCATAGCCCAGTGGTTTTGCTGGTGGACTTAGACCAAGTGCTTTTACTGCAACTACAGGCACTGGAGTGGAATCAAGAACCTACAGCATGAAGAAAATGGCAGAGCTTAAATAAGTTGCCTAAGCAAACCCTAGATAGTTACTCTCTAGTTAGAATATGAAAGTGTTAACAATAATCATGTTCTTACAGTCATGTTACATTACCTTTGCACAAATATATCACCGTTGCTCTTTTTTTTTTTTTTTACTACAAATAAGGAGTAGATCTGGATTCTTTGGAATCACTCAAATTTAAATTAATTTACCAGCAGTTTTACAATATATATCTCTGGATGGACTGAATGAAAACTTTCCCACACACTGTATATCATGCATCACATTTACAGTGTGTACAGTTGTAAGCTAGTCTTCATCTGTCTGTCCAAGTATACACAACATAATACATAATTTAAATTTTAAAGGATTAAGGAGGATTAAGTCCTCCCTTTATACATATCTTCATTTGAATCAATGATTTCAGATGTTTCTATTGCACCTGATATGCAGGGAAGGAACTGGATAGACTGTGTTCTCCACAGGAGGTGTTCTCATCTCTTGTGTTCTACATAGAGGGAGCATGTAAAACAAAATGGCTGCACATTTATTCTCAGTTCACTACTGGGAATGATTCAGCCACTATAACTGATAAAGAGTTATGGCTGAGTCATCATACCTCGAATACTCTGTGGCTGAGATCCATCATTTCACTGACTCCTGGAGTGTGTTTTCTGCCCGCAGTGACCTGAATCTGAATCTTTTCAATGGGTTTTTCACCCTTTGCTTTGGAAAAAGCAACAAGCTATTTATAGGAGTCCTTAAATAATATTTTTGCATTATATCAATAATTAAATCAAGGTTCTGGTACCTGGTTCTAGTTGATATAAAAAGCGGGTATGTCCCAGGAAGTAATACAAAGGATATTCATGAAGGTAATGCGATCGTTTGGCTTCTGCCTCAATACAGATCGCAGTTCCATAAATCTTGGCCTCAGCACATTGCTTGAATTTCATCGCAGAGTCCTCAGTCTACCGTAGAAAAAGACATTTGTTTAGACTGCAGGATTTGCTAAACATCTCCATTTTGTTCTAGTGTTTGAGGGCTGCTATACCTGTTCATCCCTTGAAGTGGGTAAAATTCTTCTGGCCAGTGGCAAACCCTGCCGGGAGTTCTCTGTCTCAGGCATCATGGGAGTCATTTTGGACAAGGATGGATCCTCGATGTTTCTCAAAACAGCAAACACATTAGAACTGTTTGATGAAGAGTAAGAAATCATTAGGATATTTGGTGGCACTTTATTGCATATTACAATGGTGCAGTAGAAAACTTGGAAAACGTACTTGACTGAAAATAACTCAGTGACTGTTTTCTTCGGAGTCAAGTTCATTTCATACTTTTGCTCTTTCACGTTTATTTTCAAGTCAAATGCCCAAGGCAGGTTAGTTATTATCTTACTCTTCAGCTCAACACCACACTGGAAAAGATCTGTGTTGATTCCATGGAAGACAAAATTATCCTTTGTCACTCTGTAGACAGGAGGAAAGTCAACTTTAAGCAGAGAAACAATGAAGAATAAAGAAATAATTCACCCCAAATTAAAAATGATGTCATTATTACCCTCATTTGAATTTAAAAACATAAAAGAGGGGCTAGGATATTCTTCACAAAGTGGCTAGAATATTCTTTTACAAAAGAAAGAAAGTCATTCCATTTAGATGAACTGTTTCTTTAACATGCTATGTGATCCAGGTGGGCACAGACATAAAGGTCCAGTCTGTAACCTTTCCATCATTAAAACATTTTTACTCAAAGAAATTAAGAGCACTTTGGGAATGTTTAAAATCATGCACACTGACACAGAAACTGCAGTTATATCAGTAGTCTAATAAATGCAGTTTAATTTTACATTGAGCGTGGTGTCTCATGAAGTCTGCCATGTTGATCACATGACCTCTGAATAATACTCACTTTATCTCAGTAACCGTGGAACAAAATCAATGCCGACTGCAAATTACAAAATTTTACAATGGCATGGGTAACTGAAAACGTCTTAGGGTTATGAATATATCCCCGGTTCCCTGATAAGGGAACGAACTGCATCAGTTTCTGGTGCTATGGGGACACGTCCTCATGGAACCCGGTGTCTGAGACATGGAAATGTGTATGTGACACATTCCATGAATCTGACACCTCAGTGTGGAGATCCGGGAGAAAAGGAAGGCTCACCAGAGCTGACCTGACAGGAATCGCTCATCTAGACGACCACAAGTGATTTTCTGTTTCAGACCTGACCAGTTTAGCCTTAATCTGGTGGTAGCTCAAGTCATAAACTCCACAAGCTCATCATATGCGGGGCTACGATAGGAGGAGATGTAGATCAGATGTAGATGTAGAGCAGATGTAGATAAAATATCTGCCTCCATATCTAGTTTCTCTGAACTAGAGGCGAGCATGCTCACAACCAACCCGGAAGAAGCCACAAAGCGGGATTCCAGATCAGCCATTAGAGCCACAGAGCAAGAGGGAAACCCCTTCAAGCTCCTTCGCTAGCTACATCTGTGATTCCCATGATCACAGCCACCGAGCTGCCTCAGCAGACGTGGGGCCAGAACCATGATGTACAGAGACTTGACTTCCATCGCTCGCAAAGACAGCAAAAATGGAAGCGAAGCTTTCTTACCAGAAACTGGTCACACTGAACACATCCAGCACCCTCGAGTACTGAACGTGCGTGCTCTGCTCCCATAGCATCAATAACTGACACAGCGTTGAGTTCCATCAAAAGGGAGCTATTGATTGATGTTGCTACATCCACACCACTGGGTGTCAGTGTCCAAGTTTAAGATGACTGTTACATCAGCCTGCCTAACATAAACCCAAAACTACTGAGTGCACCTTTAAATAATCACAACTGAAAACATTTTATAATTACCCAGCAAAGCCATCTGTCTGCAGGGAAATGTCTGAGCTTAGCAGCTCACCCAGATGTTCCTTGGGTGGAGGATTAATTTCAGCTTTAGCTGTAGACATAGAATATGTTAATATTTTGTTTTTAGCCCCATATTTTCCAGTTATTAACCGAAGTCTAATGGGAAACTGACAATAAATGGTAAAGAAAGAAAGAAAGAAAGAAAGAAAAGTATCACCTTTCATTGTAAAAGCATTTAGCATGGAATAATATTTGCTGATTTCAACTGGGAGACCCAGACAAGTTGGCTGTATGAATCGAGCTTCATACACAAGGTGAGGCTTGGTCCAGTGCCAGGAAGTCCCTTTTTGAACATCCTGAATCTTTTCCCAAACTTTACTCTCCTTCCCTGCAGAAGGACTAAATGACTGAGGAGCAGAAAATAATGCTTCATGTTTCGATTACATTTACAAAAATTAAGAATCAACAAGAAAAATAAGTCTCTATCTTCTGTTAAAAAATGCAGATGTTGCAATACCTTTATGATGCTCTGAATGGATTCTCCGTTTACATCCATTAAAAAGGCCTCCTGTCCAAACAAGCGTACATATGCCGTCAGTAGAGGTCTGTCTTTCGGTAGGTTCTGCCAGTCAGTGAGCTTTAAATGATCAGAGCATAACCATTAACTTAATGCTTGACATAAGTTGTACATTTAATAAATCCTGAGACCGAAGATGCTCACAATTTTCATTATAGAGGCTAAATCTGTGAGTTGAGGGATTTTTCCTGCAAGCAGCTCTTTGATTCCATCTGCATGGACACCAAGCTGAAAACATATTAAATATTACATATAAAAACATGGTATAAATCAAATTACACTGAATATTATAGATTTGGTTTGATTACCTCAAGAAGTTGCAATATTCTCCCAATGAAATGAATTTTCCCCTTTAGCATAAGCTTTGAGGGTATGAGACTTTCATTTTTCAGCATATAAACATCAGTGGATGTCCCAAATAAAAAGTCATCTGAGGAGACAAGAAACAGCATCAGACCATCCCCAGCACCACAAAAGGCTGTACTACAAAGCTATCAATTAAAGGCTTGGTTTCACAGACAGGGCTTAGATTAAGCCAGGTTTAGGCCTTAATTAAATTAGGACATTTAAGTAGCTTTTATAAAGGTGCCTTAGAAAAAAACAAACATTACTAGTGTGCATCTTGAGACAAAACAATGGCACTAACATATTACTAGGGTTAAGCCTTGTCTGTGAAACCTTGGGGGAAGAGATGTAAACCCACCATGGAACCAGTCGAAATGCATGCTCTTGCTGTAGCGATAACTCAGGTGGCCAAGTTTGCGGGTTAGAATCTTCATGGCAATGTTACAGGCAGTAGATCTGTTTAGAAGAAGCAAAGAGGAATGAGGACAATTCAGATGCTCTGAAATGAGATGAGGATAACACAGTAGACAATTTAGCATGCTTACAGATTTTGATTATCAGGGGTGCGGGACTTGGCAATGCCTTTGAGCAGAGAATAGGAGAAGCTGGCAACCTGCAGGTCAGTCTCTTCCAAGAGGACCTCAGTTATTACTGAGATCAGAGCTATGGATGGCTTGGTCTCTAGAAGCACCATGCAGGCCAGCATGCGGATTTCAGCAGGAAGAGTCTTTTGTACAAATAGGTTCAAGACAATATCCTGTACCTGCAAACATACAAGAAGTAGAGAGATGGTCTGCATCTGCTGAAAGGGGTCCTTGCGAGTGGAGACCTTTGTGCTTGTGATTTTACGCATACATGAGGGTCCGCGTACATTGCGTGTGATGCAAATAGATTGAGTCCATCAACACCCTCAAAGTCGTATGCCTCTTTGTGGGATAAAAAAAAAAAAATATTGGTAACGTTTGTCAGTTTTTGATTTAAATGCTGTTGAATGTTTGGTTATCACGTTAGCTTGTGCAGAAACAACTTCTATCTCATCCTTTTGATTTACTCTGATTTTCTCCTTCACTTGTTTTTGGATCCAGAGATGCTGTACTAATTCAGAAGATATGTAACAGCTACGTATGTTAAATATGTGTGACCGGATTAAAGGTATAGCGGAGGATGTTTTACTTCCTGGTGGGTAACCTATACTATTGGTCCTCCTAATTGTCAATCATTCTGGTGAATCAATCAAACTTTTCCAAAAGTTGAGAGGGCGGGTCTTATCTAAAATTTGGAAAGATCCTCCGCTATACCTTTAAGTGTTTTTGCTAAGACCTAGACGCCTATGTAGGCTATCTATACCTACTCCCTTCCTACAGAGGAAGTTGCAGGCTAACCTCCTTTGCTTAGTTTTCCACGCAGGTACTATAGGGTGTGGTTGGAACTAGGAAGTAGATAAAAGCAGTGTACAGGGTTGATGAATTGTTTGGTTGGCCCGGTCAGCGTGCGTCAAGTGCGAGCTGGTAAAAGTTATTCACAAAGGAATTAGAATTCTCATCTTCCGCGTCAAGCACAGCTTGTTAAAAGTTGGACGGGAGTAGTTCATTCATACTGGTCGGCGCATCGCCTTTGTTTTCAGCCGAAAGCAGGGATGCTGTGAGCTGGAGCAACGAGAGCTTTTCATTCACACTGGCGACGTATTGCTGTTTGTAGCTGTAAACAGGAACGTCTCCTTGGTCTCAAACGGGAAGCCTAGTAGCCGAGCGGGGCACCAGTAGTTAATGCAACTAAGAGCGAGGATCCTTAGTGCAAGAAACTGAGTTCTTCTGGGTGTATTGCCGCTTTTCCCCTATTGTAATTTTAAGAATTATACTGTACCTCCAAGGTCTATTGTACATTTTGTTTATTTGTTTTGTTTGTTTTTTTCTTTCCTTTTCTGAAGGGGTGGTTGTTGTTTTTTAATGGTCTGGCAAACAGTATTATAACATTGCGCAGCACTTGCCCAAAGCTAGCCTCTAGCATAGATTTGGTGTGCTTTCACATGTACTATTCACTTTTGAGCTTGCTGTGTACAGAGTTTTCCTATTGGGGGTGCTGTGCTAACTGATAATGAGGTGTCTGATGCACTGTGTTTCTGTGTGATAGTGAGGCCTTGCTGTTGGCCATTTGTGTGCCTCTGGACAGTATTATTTGCCAACCTTCAACATTTTAACCATACCATTTGTGATAATAAAATGAGATTAATGTTGTATACCAGTCTCTTTCTCCCTCTCTTTGAATCCTTTAAGATACCTGTTGAAGGGAACTAGGTAATGCTAATAAAGAATAGTTTCATAATGTTACATATGAATCTACCATATAATAGTCAAAACCTGGATTGCCGGAAAAAAGTCATCAATGGCTGGAAAGCATTTAATCATAAATGACAGAAAATCTTGTCAATGGCAGGGAAAGAGTTAAGCTATGTGAGGTTGAATGGGGACTATGAGTGGGCAGCCATTTTCAGGTATCTCCAGAGATGTTTGACTGGGTTCTGGTCTGCGCAGTGGCTGGGCAACTTAAGGACAATTACTAGTTAAAGTCAATATAAAAAGTCTTTAAATTGCACATTAACATATAACATTGGCATGTACTATCATCTTATGAATAATTAAATTATAAATTTCAATATAGCCTATTATCTACCTTTAAGAGATCATGTAATGTATCAGATATGTTGACAAATTCAGATGTTAGAAAAAAAGTCTGCTTTTATACAAGGTTGTTTCCCGTGCAGAAGTTGTGCCGCATGCCAGAATTTCATAAAAATTAATACTTTATTTGTCCAATCTCAGTCGCTACAGTGCAGTGAGAGCATGTTGCAGCATGCAGTCGTTTTATATATGTTGTTCTGACGCATTTTTATTTTTATTTTTTTGGTTAAATACATTTATCTTTGCCACTTCCCTTGCCACTGTCTCCTTTTGGTTTGCTTAGTTGGAGACACTCAATATTATTTATTTGACTGTACTGAGAATATTGGAATAAGAACTGAACTAATTTAATATTTAATGATCTTTACACAGTTATTGAACTAAACTGAATCAACACTGAACTGACCGCAACAGAACTGACACTATTTTATTTTTACAGCTGCTTAAGGCAGAATCGAACTTTGTTTGCATCATTGAATCATTTCCCTGTTTATACCTGTAAAGCTGATGTGAAACAATCTAAAAGCGCTATATAAATAAAGGTGACTTGACTTGAGTACTTACACTGTGGGGGTCCCTGTATGCAAGCAGTCTGAATGCCTGGACCGCAGCACCCTGTACTCTGGTTGGAAGTTTTTCAGCTGCAGCGGAGTAGCCTGGAAGGAACTTTAGTAGAGTCTTGATGCTGGAGGGATGAGCTGCATTTGCCAAGGCCTTTAGTGCAAGGACCATGTCCTCCTCAGAGTTTTTACTAAGGCTACTTGCAGCCATATCCAGTAATGGCTAGACAACAAAAGGACAAGAAAAAGGTAAATATCAGAGAAATAAGTTCCCTTATCGGTCGGTCACTACGTACGTCTCGGTTACATACGGTCAGGGGTTAAATTGGGATTTATTATGTGGGGGGGGCTCTCCCTAGGGGGGTCCCCCCCAAAAAAAAACAAAAAAAACAAACAAACAAACAAAAAAACACATTAAATGGCAATTTCTGGAGAGTTTTGTGCAAATAAATGGAGAAATTGAGTGTTACATGATATGTGAAAAACTGCAAGGTTAAGAGCAAATACTTTGCATTGTTGTAGTATTAACAGGTATTAGGACATTTAGCATTTACATTACTGTTAATCAGCAGTGGTGGAATGTAACAAAGTACAAATACTTTGTTACTTTATTTAAGTAAATTTTTCACATATCTGTACTTTACATAAGTAGAATCAATAGTGCATAGGCTACTTTTGACTTTTACTTCGTTACATTTTGCAGCAATTATTATACTTTCTACTCCACTACATTTCTACAATGTTTCGTTACATTTTCTGATCAGTTTTCCCCTGCCAAAACAGGGATTGAAAAATATCCTGTTTTCGGTGCTGATGTGGTGGTGACGCGTTCATGTAACATGTAAGGGTGGCGCTGCCAATAAAGGCCTAAAAGCTGTCACAAAGAACCGGCAAAAGTAATGATTATGAATATGTAAAATATAGCAAGGACACATTTTAATTGTTTATTAATGAAGTGTTTTCTAAAAATTACACATGCTGCAGTCTGTTTACTTTTTGAATTGTTCTGTTTAAAAGAAGACATTTCAAGCTTTCTATATATATATTTTTTTTTACCTCAGAATAGTTTATATCTCACAATTCTGATTTTATAACACGAAATTTCGACGAATATCATGCAATTCTTACTTTATATCTCCCAATTGCGACTTTATTACTCAGAATTGCGACTTTATTTCTCAGAATTGCGACTTTAGGCTATGTTCACACTTAGCGTCTTTTTTCAAACTGCCAGCGTCTGTTCTACATTATAACCCTATGGAGTGAACCGTTTTTTCAAAAAAGTCCTGAGCGCTTTTTTAGACGCCACCGCCGGCGTCTTTTTCTGCAGCTCAGAGCGTCTTTTTAAGTTGAAAAAAGTTCAACTTTTCTGAAAAGAACGCCCTACGTCAAGCGCCTTTTTGACAGCTGACCAATGACAAGCGAGTAGCGAGACCTGTCGTTTCCATAACAACAAGAACAACTGTCTGTCGTGCACCCACAAACGTCTTTGTGAACCGACATTCTCCTCCCCGGTAACTTCAAAAGCCAACGCAAGAGCCAACTTTCTCTTTCTCGACATTTTTTGCATCACACAGCACTAGGCTACTGTTCCAGCTCTTGTTATAGCGCCGTTGTCAACTTTTTCTTGTCAAAAAAGACGCTAAGTGTGAACATAGCCTTATTTCTCACAATTCTGACGTCATATCTCGCAATTCTGAGAAAAAAAGGGGCGTCGCCACTTTTGAATAAGAAACAATATCAAGACTATAAAACTCTGCACATCACAATTTTGACTTTATTGATTCTGCTTTTATTCGTGATGCAATGGACCGGTCAACGGGACATAAATTAATCCTTAAAGGATGGGACTTTATGGGACATTTGCACAAACAGAATAAATAACTTACTGTAGCCTATTTTATAAGTCGCTCCGGAGTCGCATATCAGTAAAAAAATGCGCCACGAGGAAGAAAAAACATATATAGCCTAAGTCGCATTTTTTTTTACATTTATTTCACACACACACAAAAAAAAAAATTTTACAGACAGTTCTCCGTTACGGACGTGAGCGCTCTAAAGCGGCACTAAAAGAATGTTTTAAAACTTTCACAGAGACCTCAAACTGAAAGCACAAAGCCTGTCTTTAAATTTAATTTCGTTTTGTATTAATTGTAACTTAATTTTAATCGATGTTTCATCAACCAATTGTCTGGATTTAATAAATAAGAAGTAAATATACTAGGCTATTAGAAAATAGATAATCAGGACATGGAGGCGCTGGCGAACCTGGAGCTCGTCTCATAAATGAACCGAAACTCAGCGTAGGCCTATAAGGTAGCCTATTGCCTCACAGAACTGAGACATATAGATAGCTTGAAATGTCTACTTTTAAGCAGAACAATTCAAAACGAAAGAAAACAGACTGCGCTGCTTATGTAATTCGTATGAAATGTGCATTTCTCTCTGGCGCTGCGAAGATCGCGAGTCGTCAACTTCATCTGTCTAGCCGACACTGACATAAAAAATAACTGTTTTAATAGTTTTTTTTTTTTTTTGAGCAGCTGCGGACAAATTCTTTCGACACACACACAATAGACTATTACGTAATTTTTAAATATCCCACTTAAAGTGTTTATTACAAATAAATGACTAAATGCTAAAAATGTATACATTTTAATGAACAAACATATGCG
Source organism: Leuciscus leuciscus (assembly GCF_965113295.1). Taxonomy (NCBI): domain Eukaryota; kingdom Metazoa; phylum Chordata; class Actinopteri; order Cypriniformes; family Leuciscidae; genus Leuciscus; species Leuciscus leuciscus. Next base: position 23,940,579 of record NC_138747.1, on the reverse strand, counting down.
TTGCATTTACAATTCTGTGAAAACAGCACCCCCACTTCCCGCGGCCCTGAATAAAATGAATATGTTATGTTCTGTGGAGAGTATCCGGTGGGTAGCCTAGTATTACTTTTGGTTTGCGCAGTGTAATTCACAGAATTACAAAAAAAAATATTTTGCCACCTAAAAGTTCAAGGTTTTTGTGTCACGTCCACGGCATGTGTAGCCTATTTCCCTCATATTAAATATTAAACGCATGTGTAGACTGATATTTTTCTAATGTCTGGACTCCTTTATTAAGGGAGTATTGATATATAAACCGTTTTAATATATTGGTATTAAATGCATTTTCTGAGAATTTATATTTCAAGTTTTTACTGCATGTCACGTCCATAACGCTGGAATTGACATCACTTGATTACACATTGTATTACCTTGTTATGATATAGTGACCCATACAATGTGCCAAACATATTTTCCTTACCTTGTCGTTCAAGGCCAGGGCACTTTTTGTACAACCAACGTTGTGCTGAACTTGACAAAATTGATCTCCAGCGGCGGCCAGCAGCTCGTGAGTTTTTATTTATTTATTGTTTAAGGCGGTTGAAGGTTCTGGAACTTTTACGCGCTTCCACATCCCGCGCAACTTCGGATCTCCCAGGAACATTCATTATATATTGCTGTGTACATTTATCCGTGTCGGAGTTTTGAGTAGTAGCCTAAGATGCGCATGGCATGCGCGAGCGGTGCGCGATCATGGTCGACTGACAACGAGATTAAGCAGCTGAACAAGAATACGGCCGTGTTCCGATTGTTCTCATCTCAGTTCCGCCGAGACAAAATAGACATGCCATTTAAAAAATCTTTCATTTATTGTCAGAAATATGTTTTCAAAAGCATCACTTTCATCAAATTTGATGTGACATAATTTCCATTAGGCAACTGACTGTAAACAGGCACATAAGGACACAAACGAGCAGGCTTATGTGCCGGGGCTGAGCCCCGGAGAGCCCCGGCCCAATTTAACCACTGCATACGGTAACCCTCATTCCCTGAGGGATGGAACGGAGACGTACGTCCCGTCGCCACATCTGCTGCTGCCCACCGGGGTGGCCAGTTTACCAAGCTTGGCTCCTCAGCAAAAAAACCTAAATGCAATCGCACCTTCTGCCCATTATATACCCGCGCTGCGAGCAATGGTGATTCTAGGGGGTGGCCTGGGGTGGCCGGTGCCACCCCTGAAAGCTCATTGGCCACCCCTGCGGCCACCCCAGATCTGATAGGTAGGTCAAGTTCGTCAACACAAGAAACGAGAAATGTTGTCAATCAGTGATGACAGCTGATCAACTGATTTAGGGCCAGTTTCACATTTTTAACTAACACAGGAACGGTCGTACTGAGACTGTGAGAGCTGATTTCTGCTCAGCGGACGTTTGGCCATGCAGGTCAGATGACCCATGAGATAAGGACACGCGCGCTGCACGGTGCACCTGCTGCTGCTGGTCCGTGAAACAAGAGGACGTCACACAGTTGCAACAATACAACAACGATAAAAACGCTGGAATCAGTCGATTGAGAGGTATGGTCGGGACCCAACGCAACAGAGTGCGGCACGGGAATATAGATCTGATGGCCGAGTGCGGGCGCGGGCGGTAATGCACTCGTGTGTCGATTCGCGGGAGTCGGGACTCCCGCAAAATAGAATGATCTATAAATTGAACAAATAAAAACAAATAAATTGTCATTCATCTGTTGCACAAAAGCAACAAGAACAACTAAAACAAAATAGAAACTATTTACAGGCCAGAGTCTCTATTTATAACATGTTTGCAGCGTTGAACAATGTAACCAATCACAGACATATGTGTTGATTTCTTGAACGCAATGGCCAATCAGATGCATTTAAGATAGAATCCCCTCACCGCTCAAAATGGACTTTTTGTTCAGTGCTGAATTCTGCATACTGGCAAATCATCTATTATATCAAACAAAGTGTAGATAATATGAAAGATTAATTATGCTGCCAGTTTCATTGATAATAACAGAGATTTGTGAGATGGCGATGAACTGAGATGTCAGCTTTTTAGGAATTATTAAGTGAGAAATCCGTCCCGCGCAGGTCTCTAATGTAGACTTTAAAAACAAACCACTAACATTATATTTACATTAACAGTAGCCTAGGCTGCAATCTAGTGTATGTGAACCTTTTTGCAGATAAACACAAATGCATTTTCGGACAAGTTAATGGCCAAGTTAATTGAGTAAATAATATCCCCCACTATGGCAATTAATAACAGACTATAGTAAACACATTTCCTAAATAGGCCTGTGACTATATCTTACATTTTATGAAATAGTACCATTATTTAAAAATAAAGTTTGCACTTTGTTACTATTATTAAAATCCTCTATTTCCTCTAATCTAGATCCAACTCCTCCCACCTTACATATAAGAGTTTAAAGGTTTACATAACATTACTTTATAGTATATATGGCCACCCCACTCTAGTTTTGTGTCCCATCTTGGCCACCCCAGTAAAAATGTCCTGGATACGCCACTGGCTGCGAGGCTGAACAGCTGATGCAAATGACTGCATGCCAATGTGTATTGGCTCGTTTTAGTTTCACTCGAAGTAGATTGGCCTCTCTAACGAGATTCCTATCAGTCGGTCATGACATACACTGCCATTCAAAAGTTTGGGGTCAGTAAGATTTTTTTATGTTTTTAAAAGAAGTATCTTCTGCTCACCAAGGCTGCATTTATTTGATAAAAAAACAAAAAACAAAACAAAAAAAAACCCCAGTAATATTGTGAAATATTATGACAATTTAAAATGACTGTTTTCTATTTTAATATATTTTAAACTGTAATTTATTCCTGTGATCAAAGCTGAATTTCCAGCATCATTACTCCAGTCTTCAGTGTCACATGATCCTTCAGAAATCTTTCTAATATGATGATTTGATGCTCAAGAAACATTCATTATTATTATCAATGTTGAAAACAATTGTGTACAAATGTTTTTCAAGATTCTTTGATGAATAGAAAGTTCAAAAGAACAGCATTTATTTAAAATAGAATATTTTCTAACATTATAAATGTCTTTACTGTAACTTTTGATCAGTTTAATTCATCCTTGATGAATAAAAGTATTGATTTATTTATTTTATTTCCCCCAAAAATAAAAATAAAATTCTTACTGACCCCAAACTTTTGAACGGTAGTGTTTAATGTTACAAAAGCTTTAGATTTCAGATAAATGCTGTTCTTTTGAACTTTCTATTCATCATAGCATCATGAAATAAAATGTTTTCAACAATGATAATAATCATAAATGTTTCTTGAGCATCAAATCATCATATTAGAATGATTTCTGAAGGATCATGTGACACTGAAGACTGGAGTAATGATGCTGAAAATTCAGCTTTGATCACAGGAATAAATTACACTTTACTGTATATTCACATAGAAAACAGCTGTTTTAAATTGGAATACTATTTCACAATATTACTGTTTTTGTTTGTATTTTTAATCAAATAAATGCAGCCTTGGTGAGCAGAAGATACTTCTTTTAAAAACATTAAAAATCTTACTGACCCCAAACTTTTGAACGGTAGTGTACGTCTCCGTTCCCTCCCTCAGGGAACGAGGGTTACCATATGTAACCGAGACATTATACATAATACAAGCAGATTATAAAATATGATATTGGTACGAATCAACCGGCATATAGAAGTGGGAGACCAAATATACCTGCACCACAGTGATGGGGCATGGATCAGTATACACGCAGTATCTGTATAAAAGAGATCCATATGCCAAAACCACAGTGTTCCACAGGAGAGTTGGTGATTTACTGAAAGGAATTGTCAAGAACTCCTGGAAAGAACAACACAGTATCAGAAGGCCAGTAAAATGCTATTAATGATTGTAACAAATATTTCACTAGGTCACTGACTCACCTGAGCTAATGCCACTAACACAGGCTCAGCAGACAAGTGGTTAAATGCCACTACAAGTGCCTGTCCTGCCTCATTCGCTGTAATGTCCCCTACTTTGAATCTGGTCTCAAGGAATTTGAGGATCCTCTCATCTGTTGCCTCCACAACCAAGTCCAGGAACCACCTCCTGAAGACCAAAAAAAGAAGAGTCAGTGGAAGAAGTTATTGGATTGTATAGTATTTAGACAAGTGTAAAGTAAATACCTGTGCTCATCATTTCCTGAGACCTGCTTCCATAACTGCTCTAGATTTTCAAGTGTTGCCACACGTAGCAACTGGATTAGATCCAGAATATCCGTGCTGCTAGCGCTGTCCACGTGATATATGTTAGCCTGAGCTAAGCGCTTAATTAAATCTAAAATCTGTGGAGTACAGAACAATTAAAAATGTTCATGAGTTAATCTACATGTCTATGGTTGAATATTTATGTGTATAATCTTGGAGGTTTGCCTTTGGCGCTGGGTTGTTCAGGTTGATCATCACAACAGGAATTGGTTTAAGGTCCTTCTCTGTCTTGTACATTAGGTTGCCTCTGCTTTGCACCTGTACAGTCACTATTTTGTCAGCTGTGTCTGAAACTTTGAGAAGCTCAATGTCCCGTCTGCAGAAGGGAACACAACAAATGTCATGCACAATCAGCAGTCTTGCAACAATTTGTTAGCTAATGACTATAAAAAGCACTTACAATGCCAACATTCGAGAGTTTCCTCCCTTTACATTGAACGGAGAGAAATATTGGCGCTCCTGAGTGGATGCTTTAGTGATCAGACCGCCATCTGCTGTGGACTTCACTGTGTAGGTGTGTTTCACTGTGGAAACAACACTCTCGCCCCTCTGTAAGTTCAAACAGCATTCAGATCAGTTCAAGTTTGAACTTTCAGATTTTTAACTGAAATTAAATTAAACACACACCTGTTTGCTAAATTTGTCTTCAGGGGCGTGAGCCATACCGCTGTACAAAGCAGCTGGCTGTTGACAGTTTTTGATATCAACCATTTGGGTCACTATCAACTCTTTAGCATTGGAGTCTTCTTCAACAGTGTAAGTGCTCTGACATACACCATGAATTCCCAACTAAAGACATACAAAAATACACTTTTTATTATCCATGAGGTCATTCTCTTATTTATGGCTGTTTTGTTTTATTAACATGTAGATTTCATACTGTACCTCCACCAGTTCGTAAAAACTTTGTGTGGTTTTGACTGTGACTTGTAGAAATCCAAGGATCCCTCTTACAATATTTACAACTGTGTTTGAGACCCCAGGTGCTGTCCGAATGTCAGTAATTTGTCCCTTGGAGAATTCAAAAACGATTGGCTGGCTGAACTCGGCAGATAGACGCTTAGTGAGCTTTTCGGAAGGGCTAAATACACTTTTTCCAGGGATGCCATTAAAGTCTTCAAAGTCAACATTTGAAATCTTCAAAGGAAAAGCACATTTTTATAGTATGATTTGACAATATATAATTATTCTTAATATCTGCTGAGTCAAGAATAAATATATCATACATCTTAGTTTAGAATAGATTTAAAAATATTAAAATGTGATGGAATTGGAGCAAAAGTGTTAGTACCTGAAGGACAAAGGTTTGTGGCGATTCACCAATGATTTTAAAAGTGCATCTCAGCTTCAGCGCTGACTCAACCAGGTCTGGCATGTCCTGTCCCACTCGTACCAATCCCTCATATTTATACTCGTACGTTTTTTTAGAGTTCAAGAAAGGCTCTAAAATGTTGGCCATTGAGAAATAATGAAACGGTATGTATCAGAGTCTTAAATGATTATTATTTATAAATAATTTATAGACATATACATCACGTATAATAATAAAAATAATATTATAGTATATCTTAGAATAAAGAGGCAATCTCTGTAGGTTTTTGTACATTATTTTGTTTACATACCATAATTGTCAGTCTCGCTGGCTAATGGAGGAGAAAGAAAAACATTACTATTCTTCTTTAAGCATTAAAGTACAAGTTTAATGGGAAAATATTCATTTCTAAATAATATTTAAACATAAATTATCATCACCACAATTTTGAATATTGATTTTTATTTATTTTTTTACTCACCAGCCAGGGCTACCAGGAGACAGAGATACAACCGCCACATGTTTAAGTCCAGATGTGGTATCAGTCACTTGGACATCATCTTTTATAACAGGGAGTTCCCTCCTACTCCCTTATCTGATGCAGTTAGTGAGGTAAAGTGACCCTGTGGTATTGATAATACCTAGGATATCGTAATCATCTGCTGGCAGTAGATCCTTTTCCTATGTAGCAACTAAACTCTGAAACAGTCTTCCTAGAATCGTTCGGGAAGCAGACACACTCTGTCAGTTTAAATCTATACCAAAACACATCTCTTTAACCTGGCATACTCATAGAACATTATCAATTTCTATTCAAATCATGTAAAATGATTATTTGGCTGCATAAATTAGGTCAGCTGCAACCGGGAACACTTCCCATAACACCTGATGTACTTGTTACATCATAAGAAGAATGGCATCTACGCCGCATATTAGTCTCTCTGTTTATCCAGAGGTTTACTGTAGTCAGCTGGATCCGGGCCGTATCCAGATCTGATGAAAAACCTGCGCCTAGACACGACCACAACGCTACCCTGAAGTGTCAACCTCTGTACAGATGAAAACATTATCAAAATAACTAAACGACTAAAAACGCTGTATTATGCATGCCAGACAAGTAATTGGCAATCTCACTTTGTAAAGAAAGACCTCACGCCCGCGCACATAAGCATTCAAACGTGCATCCCTATAGACTAAACACGTAATACGCATATGCATGCTGTCACCGTTTACACAGATTAACGTTTTTGAAGTTTACATGGAGATGATAATGGTATCGCTTTCAAAACTTATTTTCAAAACCTACTTCAAAGTTTGCGTTCTCAGGCCACCAAAATGCTGTTGTTGTGTAAATGAAAGGCCAGAACGCACTCAAAGTTTTCTGTTTTCCGTTGAAAACGGTGTAAGCGGCCCCTAAGTTGATAACTAATGATTTACAACGGATATTAATCAATCAAAAACTTACTTAAGCTAGACAAAGACTTTCTTCTAGAACTGTTGTACAGCCAAAACAATTTTTGTTGTTTTCATTTCCTATTATAAATGTAAAGCTGCTTTGAAACAATCTGTATTGTAAAAAGGGCTATATAAATGAAGGTGACTTGATTTGACACATTTGTTCTGGTGCAACAGGTATATATATATATATATATATATATATATATATATATATATATATATATATATATATATACACATATATACATATATATACACATATACATATATACATATATACATACATATATATATATATATACACACATATATATATATATATATATATATATATATATATATATATATATATATATATATACTTTTTGATTGCTTATTTATATTTTTAAAAAATAATGTTGTTTTGTTTTTTTGCAAAAAAATTTAAGAATATACAATATGAAGTATATATGTTACGTCTTATGCCTGGTCAGCAAGGATTTTGTGTAATTGCATGAGTAAGTTGTGTAATTGTATGGGTATTGCAAGAATATTTTGCAACATGAAAAGTAGAAATTGTTCATCACATTGGCAGTATGCACATATGTATGTTAAGTACATAACCTATTTATGTAATTTAATGGAAAATGTTATGTAATGTAAAATTATTCTGTAAATGCTGAAACACACGGTTTGTGTTGTAGAAATAGTTTGAGTAAACAGAACTAGGGGACAAAGGTGTGAGACAGGTCAGTGTGATCACAGACAGTGTCATCACAACCTATTAGGAGAGCATGTGACCTGCTAAACAAATAACAAGATTACACTACAACATTTTAGTAGTTGGATCCCCTCCCAAGGTCAGGGGAGTCCTCCCATGCCGGAGACCTCAGTTCGAATCCCGCTTGGAATGGGTCGAAGAGGACTAGTTATAATATCCTCCTCTGCCATGTTTCTTTTCTCAACTCTCCTAATAGCTGAAAGTGAAATACTCAGTGGTGATTGGCAAATTATTTTTATTACTTTTTTATTTTATTTTTTTACCAACGGAGGCACAAGTCTCCAGCTATGGCAATCAACTATATATTAATTTAATGTCCATGATAGAAAAAAATTATGACATCTCTGAGGTCAATTTAAATATGTAGCATTCTTAATTAATAGAAGAATGCAATTCCTTGGATCCTTTAAGGATTATGTGGCTGCTCTCTACTTTTCTTGTTTCTGTGTTCATTTTGTGCTCATGGCTCTGTCTTTGGCTGCGTATGAAAGCTGAAAAATGTAAGTATGGAAGTAGAAAGGTAAAAAGGCACATCCTGTCTACTGAGATACCTTCATATGATCGATTTTTTGAGGGCAGCATACTGTATATCCTTCGCTCCACTGCCTATGATATCCCACTATCCTGTGGCTTCGATTCTGTGACAAAAAAAATGACATCTTTTTTTTTGTGTAAATGTAAATTTTACCAACTTTTTCCACTTTTAATGTCTAGCAAAACAATTAGTACTTTAGTAATTAAATATCCACTAAGTTATCATCAATCCTCCCTCTATTTTCTTGTAGATGTTTAAGCCATTATGCTTCTTCAGAAGTCTGTCCAAAATCAAAAAGTTTCATGCACAAACACTGCCTGCAGTCATTGCCTGATAGGGCAGTGAGGCAAAAAAAAACACAAAAAAACTCAGCTGCCTAAGCTTTCGAATGCAGACTTTTTTGTGTCTGACATGTGCTCCCCTTGTCCAGACCCCATGTTTCCTTTTGCCACGCACCCTCATTTAACCCTTGTCTAGTTCACGTTCTGTTAATTGCCAACACCTGTTTCTCATGGTTTTCCCTCTCTATTTATTGTGTTTCCTCCTATCCATATGATTGTTTTGTGCAATACGCCAGGAGTGGATTGTGCCCTTTGCTCTAGTTCTTGTGTTGCTCTTTTTAAGTGTTTTTCTAGTCCTGTTCTGTGTTTTGCCCCAGTTCTATACCCAGAAGGGCCTGCCTACTTGTTCCGGCTTTGTTTGACATTACTGTGTATTAAATATAGTTTCAGATTTATTAACTCTGCACTTGGGTCGAGATGAACACATCAAAGAAGATAAATGTTTTTATTAGTCCATAATACAGTACATAGAAAATCATCTTAGACAATCAGTTGTCAGAAAGAAAGATTTATTTATTTTTTTGCTATTGACTGTAAAACTTATAGGTGCTGACTGCAATTGGTTATAAAACTTAGCATTCAGTAACATTTTAGTTTTTATAACATTTTAATACTTTTCTCTCAAAAAATAAATATATTGGAACTTTCGCACACATTTTCATAAGTACATCTTTATAGTGCTTTATAGATTTAAAAGCATTTGTAAACTGGCGTAAAAAAAAACTTGACATTTGTCAATCTCTCTTGATAAAGTTTACCGCAGACACTCAAAACAACATGGAATATTCTTGAATAATCTGTAGTACTCCTCTTGAATCTGAAGATAAAAGTGAAAACATTTGCAAATTAAGGTGTAAAATGGTACAAATTAATACTGAATAAGAAAAAAATTACATCTCTGATTAGGTAACCCAGTTCCCTGATAAGGGAGATGAGACACTGCATTATGATGTCTAAAGCATGTGTGGGAACACAGCAATTTCATTGGCCAAAGGCGAGGTCAGGTGACAGTGTAATCGCATCATCAAGACTATAAATAGGCACTTGAAATAAAATTCATCACATTCTAATTATCTGAAGGAAGACGCTCAGGCATGCATAAAGTATGGCAAAGCGACTCAGGGTCTCATTCCCTTCTCATGGAACTGGGTTACATAACCAGAGACGTTCACTTTCAAGGGAATTCAACGCTGATGTTGACGCTATGGGAATGTTAATACCCACATTGCCATACTGAAAAATGCCTGGCCAGCAAGTTTGTGAAGTACGCTACACACAAACCCTGTGGTCCACTGAGAGGATTAACCCTAAAGGACTTGAGAGCCATGAATCCAAACTGTAAAACCTTATGAATGTGTGCTGAGAGGACCAGCCTACCACAGCACAAACATATTGTAAAGGTGCACCCTTAGATAATGCTTTAGAAGAGGCCAGCACCAAGTTGAGTGGACCTTGATGCCTAGAGGTAAAGCCATTCCATGCACGTCATAGGCAAAATAAACTGCATCACGACCTCAATTGAGAGACTGGAATCTACGAGTTGATACCCTTTGGGGCCAAACCACAGCTTCCAAATCTTGGGTCAGGGGTGGATAATCCTGAGCCTAAGACTAAAGATCCCTCCTGGTCGGAATTTCCAGTGGAGAGCCTTCCAGAGAGATATTAGGTCGAAACACTAGACTTGGGGTGGCCAGAACAGAGCCACTAGCAACAGGCGAACTCCGTTCTAGTGAACCCTCGCCTAGAACTCCCGGGAGCTGAGTGATCTGGGGAAAATGCATACAGTCTGCACCATGACATCCAGCCGTAACGGAGCTGGAGGGATGAGGGCAAACCAGAGGGGACAGTGGGTTGACTCTGCTGAGCTAAACAGGTTCACTTCCGCTCTGTCGTACTTCTGCCAAATAAACTTCACCACCTCTGGGTGATGTCTCCATTCCCCGGGCCTCAACACCTGTGTGGACAGGGTGCCTTCTCCCAAGTTGAATGCCCTGGAATATAAACTGCCCCCCAGTGAGAGTAGTTTGTTCTCAGCCCATAGCAGGATCTGCTGCATCAACATGAACAAGGGCCCAAATACAGCCCTCATCTCCAGACAATTTATGTGCCATAACACAGAGGGTCTCTCAAACACAACCCTGGCTTCCTAAAGCAAATAACCTGATGATCTTTATTTCAGGTGACTATTTATGGTCTTTATGACATGCTTACACTATGTCAGCTAACCTCACCTTTGGTCAATAAAACTGACACTTCCACACATGCTTCAGAGACTTGCTCATGCAGGGGCATTCCCATAGCATCAAAGTCATGACGCAGTGCTGAGTTCCATCTAAAGGGAATTGTAGAATAGTGTGCACCTTACCCTTCTGGATAGCACGCAAAGGAAAATGAAAATGAACATCCCTTGGAACACATTGGCGAAGGTAAAGAGATACGCTGTCAGGGTGGTCTCATATAAGATGTGCATGACACCAAAAGTCCAGGTAACTCCCAGAACAAATAGAAGAGCAATAGCTCCTCTTGCACAAGACCTGTGGAATAATTATTGAATAGCAAAAGTTAAAAATATGTTTGCAATATTTTTAAGTCAGCTGTTTGATTAGTAACATAATAGTATTTTGCTACCCTGACATGAATAAAATAAAATTTTACTTTTACTAAACGTGGGATATAAAGGATGGAGTCCAAGTTACTTGCTAACACAAAGAGTCATAACATTACAGAAGAGGAGATGTGACAATTGAAATGATGAACAATTTCTTTACCTGATATTTTCATAGTGACTGATTTCAGGTATCTTTACTGCAGTGTGACGATAAACCTTAAAGATGATCACAGCAAATGCCAGCAGATTAACCTGGGAGGGCATAAATGGCTTTGATGTGATATTTATCCAACAAGAAAGTACAGTATGAACTACATGCAGCAATTCATTTGATTAATTAAACAGCATATCATGTTATCAATTAATTAATAAAAAAAAAATTTTTTTTTACATTTATTGACAGCTCTAATGAAATTACATTTTGGATATTATTTTATTTAGATTTACAATTTATTTAGATTTATTAAAATACAGCATAGTTCTAATGAAAAGGGTTGTATTAGTGTAACTGAGATTTGTTGCTGAGTGTACATGAGCCCAGAGTACTGTTCATGGGTTACAGACAGTCTATATTACAGTGTTGTTACTAGATGTTACACTAACACAGGAAGAGATGCTCACCAGAATAATCAGACAAGCTGGTCCTATGAAACTCCAGATGAAGTTATTTTCAGTGCTCAGCCAACACCTTAATAAGATTAATAACATGGAATAATAATTACAATTATTGTAAAACTGAATTTACATTGTTTGAAGAAAATGTGAGTGGTGCAATCCACCTTATTTTGCAACGTACTGTAGATGTACAATCTACAGTACGTTGTGAATTTTGAATTTTTTTTGTGAATGTATGAGAATTACGATTTGTTAGCCACTATACTTTAAATAACTAGAAGAATAAAGTTCAATAAATTGTAACTATTTGAGCTACAAACCTGTGTTTATGATTATGATAGTAAATAATATAATATGAAAGCAAATACCAGTTTTTAATATCAAGGAGCATAAAATACAATATTTGCACAGCTAAAATAACTGAAGACAACGGAAGCCTTGCACATTCAAAATAATATTGGTGGATCAAAATAAGGTGGATTGCTCATAGTAATAGTCATACTTTCTTTAACAAATGCCACTAAATTTAAATTCTAATAACTTACACAGTACTGGTGCCATAATATTTATATCCAAGTGTTGCAGAAATTGTGACGACCACTGCAGGGCTCCCATAACCAAATATGTAGAAGTTCCGGTGGAGGAAACCTTTGTTATAGATGACACCAACAACAATGAGATACAAATGGATCCCCTCTATACACATCCAGGCAAATGCAGACAAGAAGAAATAGTGCAGCAGGCCAGCGATAATAGAACAGAACCACTGAAACACAAAGTGAACAAACATGAATCAACATTACATTGCACTACATTACTTAATAGACTACTTTTGTAAAGGGTTTATGTTGCCATTTGACAAAAGCCTGAGGAGAGAACCTTGTGTGCAATCTTGTTAATCCCGATGAGGAAGATGAACTGGGCCATGAAAAGGCTGCAGCACAGGTTCTTGTGGATCGTGGTTCTGGTGTTCTGAATGTCTCGGAAGAACCAGAATGTGAAGATACACAGGGACAGGCATATTATGGAGATCACCATTCCCAGCTGCGTTATCCTCGTCAGAACATTATAATGCGCAAGCAACTACATAAGACAGAGCAGGAAAAGGCATTTAGGATTGTTTACAAGCAAATTGTGAATTCTGCTCTAATTGTACCATGTTTACAAGTTGTTTTCACAAAGTAATAATAGCATACATTGAAGAAAATGTGAGTGACACTCACCTGTGCCATGTTTCTAAGGTGTTCTGGGTGGTTTTATAGCACATTGGGTTACACTTTATTTTAAGGTGTCATTGTTACAGTGTAATTATATATTTCAGTACTGAGTAATATTAAGCAACTACATGTACTTACTATAGGGTTATAGGGTAGGATTTGGTTGAGGGTTAGTTGCATGTAATTATGCATAATTTACTGTTATTACTATGGTAAGTACATGTAACATAATGTAACAAGGACACTGTAAAATAAAATGTTACCGCACATTGTTACGTGGCTGTTTTGATGCCCTAACTGACTATGATATTTAAAATTCCTAGATATAGTTTAGGGTCCTGCATAAAAGTAGTATTGTCTGCCAGTGCCAGCTATTCTCAACAAACCACATAGTTAAATGTTTCATAAATCATTGTAGCACAAACGATATGTGATGCATTACATGCTGATGTTTAACATTTAGGGTTAGGAGTTTGTTCAAATTCCTAACAAGTATGAGGGAGCATAATAGTGAGGTTTATGACAGCAATCACCACTAATAAGATATACTGGACTGAACAAACAGATCAACTATATTCTGTATTTCTAATGATTAAGGTAACTTCACTGTAACTTTAAAAGTGTACTTTAAAGATAACATCAGTCTAAGACATTTTTTTTCTATGATTTTAGAAGAAATATGAAGTCTTACACAGTAAAAAAAAATTTGTCAGGTTTTTAATATTTAATATGACTTAATCAATCATAAACATATGTGTATACCGTACATTTGGGGTCGGTAAGAGTTTTTTATGTTTTTGAAATAAATATCTCGCAGTGTTTTCACCTAGGCTGCATTTATTTTATTAAAATAGAGTACAACAGTAACATTGTGAAATATTATTACATTTTAAAATAACAGTTTTTGATTTTAATATATTTTAAAATGTAATTTATTTTTGTGATGGCAAAGCTGAATTCTCAGTGTTCAGTGTCACAGATTCAAAAATCATTATAAAATTCTGACTTAGTGCTCAAGAAACATTTCTTAATATTTTCAATGTCGAAAACAGTTTTGTGGCATTGTTACTGTCACTTTTAATCAATTTATTGCATCTTCGCTGAATAAAAAAAAAAAGATTTAAAAAAAAAAAATGTTTAAAAAAAAGATCGTACTGACCCCAAACCTTTGAATGGTAATGTAAAATAGTTTAAACGGTTCAGGTAGAAATAACAAAGAAATATTGGTTGGGCCACCGTATTTTGTGAGGAGACCAGTAGGGGACAGCAGTAGTTCACTTACATTGGCATGAGCAGAGGACATGAGAATAGCAAAGTGTGTCAGGTGATCACAGGAACAAGAAGTATGAGTGGAATTCACATGAGTGCGTTTACAGCCATCCAAACTCCAGTGTCCCATCATGCTCTGGGAATACTCCCAGAATGCACACTTAGTCTCATCATGGGCAGGATCTATCTCCTTTATGAAAAAAGCAAAACTTCAATGCATATTAAAATGACATTCAAAGCAACAACTATTTCAAGTTAATTAATCAATCAGTCACACTGCACCTGTGTGTGTTTGAGAGTGAAGGTCACGTTGCTCAGTGCAAATGTCTTTGGATTGCTGATGGCTGCTGCTATTACTGGCGAATTAACTGTAATTTCACCCGCTGCTGCATAGCGAGAGTAATCGGCCACACCAGGGTCATCAGTTGGCTTTAAAATATCCCCAATACTGTTATAGATTAGAAATACAATGGAGGTGCTTCCTACAGCAGAGACAGATGGAAGACATGCATTTGAATCAGTTGGTGCATTTGTATTCAATTTGCTATGAAGTTAAGAAAGAACATTATTACAAACCATTATTGCTTTTGTTTTTTGCATTCTTAGGGGTCAGTGAAATGGAGTTTCCTTGGATGTTGGTTGAAACTGGATGCTTATGTGCTTGGTGGGGTTCAAATGTGTATAGTTTCATTTCTAGAAATCATTCAACACAATGATTAGCACCTTCATCAAAAGCAGGTAAAAAAAACTAATTAAAAAAACCTGTAAAAATATGGTGACATTTTTTCAGGTATTATGGAACAAAATACAAAAGGTATTAAAAAACAAACAAAACAATCAAATTTTATTAATAATGCAGGGACTTCTATAAAATTACTCAGTAACATATTTATATTAAACAATCACAAGAAATAACAACAAAACTATGAAACATTTTACAATAATGTACTTTTATTTTATTGTTGAATAAAGCATTCAATTTGATTCAATCTGTATTTTCCAAAGATTTTCATACTTTTTATTTCTAAACGCTAACTATTTAGGTTAACTAATTATGATGTTTTAATATTTTCAGTACATTTTTTAATAGTGTATCCTATAATTGTTCTGTCAGAAAGTTTAAGATTTACAGTATATAAAAATGAATAATGCACTGTAAGAAATAAATATGTATGGAAAATGGAGAATGTACTGGAAATTTTATGCCAGTGCATTATCCATTAAGTTTTTAGACATTTATTTTCAACCCTACACTTGTACAAATAAAGGTTATTGCTGTCTATGGTTCAATGAGAGCCTTTAACCATCAACGGAACCTTTCTATTTAACAAAAGGTTCTTTATAGTGGAAAGTTTCTTTGGGAGACCCAACATAGTTCTTATATTGCAGTGCTGCAAAAAAAAAAAAAACTATTGGGGAATGAGGTGTTAAAATGTGTTAAATACAACACAATGAAAGGCATAATTTAAATGATTAAATACCTGCGGAAAATCCAAATGGAAAATTTCCTAATATGAACATTGGGCCCAGTTTTTACAGATTCTTCTTCGAGAGTGTTTGTTTATATTTTAGCCCACACAAATCTCACCTACTTCACCGGCATCCACCTGCATCTGCATAGTGTGTGTGTATCCAGCAGACAGGGCCAGTGTTTCCATCTCTGCTGTGTGAAGGAGTGTGGTGATGTAATACTTCCTCAAATCCTCATTTATCCTGTCCCATTCCACCTTCTCATCCTTCTCGACTAAGTTATTCACACTAAAAACCAAATTCTATGAGAAAAATACAGAAAACACAGAACGTCTCAGGTTACGACTGTAACAGGCCGAAGGAGCAAATGACAGGGCCTGCGAGTCTCCTATCCTCTTAAGGGACGCAATAGCCAACATAAAAGCCATGTTTAATGTTAGTAACTTCTCTGAAATTGAGTCCAGGGGCTTGAAGGATGCCAGAGACAAACCTTCCAGAACCACTGCCAAATCACAGGCTGGAAGTCTTACATGGCAAAGTCCAACTAATGTTCTCTGCACCATAACGTGAAGACAAGTGAAGGAGGAGATTGGTAGCTGCTACTTTCTTCTCAGTGTTGGATTATTTTGATATTATCTATCTGCAGGCACCCAAGCATTGTTTAAAGGCATTGGATTCAGTTCATGGAGCTTTAAGATTTATTACCACTTCAAAAGCCCTTACCCATCATTGTTTACTGTACTCTTGGGTTGGATGGCCCGCACTGTCAATCTATAGACACAAGCAATGGTACATCTTTATGTAAAACTTTCCTGGGTTTGCTTCCCTCCTGTTTACAGCAGTATACCATTCAAAAAGGTGTAAAAATGTATGGTCTTCGTTCACAAGAATATTATCTTTTAAACATCCCAATAGTCCAAATATGGGTAAAAGGGTGTTTAGTTATGCTGCTCTGTCTGATTGGAATCAGTTACAAGATAAATTATGCTTTAAAGAGTTGGTCTCTCTAAATTAATTTAAGAGTATTTTAAATGATTTGGTTACGGCTTTACCTACTTGTTATTGTTTTAACTGATATATATATATATATATATATATATATATATATATATATATATATATATATATATATATATATATAAAGAAAATCTATATGTAATTAATGTATTTGTTTTCATGTTTAAATCTTTTTTCATGTTTAACTAAGTGTGCTGCCTGTTTTTGGGGGTTAAGTTTTCTATTTTAAACTTTGGTGTAAACCATTCAGGCTTATTAAAACTGACTGGTGTGTTTCTGTCTTACATCATGTCCTGTATGTGGAATGGTACACAAATTACCATGATGGTTTCATTGATGTGTTCCTCAGGATGTTCAGACTTGTCTCCAGCGCCTAGTTTATGGCTGGCCATGGCCTCGATGTATGATATGAGGAGAATAGGGGAGAGTTCAGCTGATGTTTGATGTCTTATCTCTTTCAGACGCTCTGGAGTTGACAGATTAATCATCTACAACCCAGAGAGAAGACAAGATAATTAATATTCACTCAAATATACAATGTTATTAAAGATCACATTATTTGAAAGATCATAAATTACAGGGACAAATCAGACAACACACAGGTGTTCTAACATGCTTATATCAGAGGCCTTAATCAGCAAGCACATTCAAACATTTCCGTACAAACATTTCATGTATAAACTTCCTCAGACAAATTTGTTTATAGCATGATTAGTCTTTTGTATTTTATAAAGTAAAAAAAAAAAAAAAAAAAACTTCTAACTAGTACCAACCAGATAATAAGCAAATGGAATCAGTTTAAAGGGTGATGAAATTAAATAATAATTTTCTTGGGACAGATTTGCAACTTTGCCAGCAGAGGACGCCATTTTCTCACACTTGCATTGTGATTATAGACTGAATTCTGCAAGGACCTAAACAGCAGCTGTGTTTTGTCATGAGATTTTAGTCATATAGCAATCAGGATGGACAGAGTATTTTAGGAAATGTTATCAATATTTCATGAATGGTGTGAGAGGCCACACAGGAACATTAAGAGATTATTATTTTATTTTGTTTTAGTAAACATCATGCTTCACATTTCACATTCAGAAAATGTATGAAAATATTAAAACTAACAAGAAAAATACTAAGATATAAAATGTTTCAGTTATTAACGTAGCCTTGGTTGCCTGAGATAACGGGAACGAGCATTGCATCAGTAATTGACTCTTATGGGGAAAACTGCATCAGCACAGACAACGGCCAACTGCCTATTTAAGTTTGCGCTGATTGCTTATTTTGTCAGAATCTTTCGACTGAGGAGCAGGAGCGTCGACTCATGTGTAAGCTTAGTAGCATGGCAAGCTATTTTTTATGAGACGGTCCATTCCAGGACAGCATATCTGCTTCTGTATTCATGGAGCCCAGCAGGTGCACCACTCTCACTGAGCGAAGATTGTGTTGCGCCCACAGAAGGAGGCGGTATGCCAGCTTGTTTAGCACATGAGACCGGAGTCCCTCTTGGTGATTTATATATGCTACCACTGTCATACTCTCCCAACGGACCAGGATGTGGCGCCCTCTAAATTCTGACTGGAACTCCTTCAAAGCCAGAAATACTGCCATAATTTCCAGGCCGCCATTCCCTTTTCGGAACGAGGACGTAACAAGCCTGACTTGCTGTGGGCCATGGGAACTTTCTTCACAGCGGCCTTTGCTAGCAGAGCTTGTACTTCATCTCAGAAGACGTATGTGTCGTCGTCAGAGAATTAATTGTGAATCACACCCCTGAAGCGGAGGGACCTGCAAGTGGACTGGAGCGAGTAGCCTCATTTAATTATTTCCAAAACCCAATCTGACATGTTGGGAATGGCTTTCTAAGCTTGGCTCCGTGGAGGCGAGGGGTTGAAAAGTCGCAGGTGGCAGCTCGTGTTAAAAATGTTACTTACTCATCAACATATATTAGATTTTGTCTAATAAAGCCTATCACATTAATCTGACATCGCTAGCTTTTAACGAAATCGTTATCGCTAACACACCACGCTAGTATATCGCTAGCCTGTTAACCTGCCATCCGTGCTTGCCGTTTTCTTTTTTTCTCTCGCACCTTTTACAAGTCTATCAGACAGCTGTGGTGAGTTGGATCAGTCAACAAACACGGTGAGTAATGTCTTCTCCTGTTATTGTCACTTACACTTCGTGGCACATGTATAGTATAGCATTCTCTGTCAGCGTTGAAGGATTTACATGTGATAAATGCAGGGAGATAGTCAGGCTGACGGAGAAGATTTCAGAACTAGGGACACGCATCCAAACTTTAATCAAGGATAGTAAGAGTGCAAGGGCTTTGGATACTGCTTTGGATGTGACTAGCTTAGTGAACTCTGTAGTTCACTCTGTACTCATCCGGGTGACCGTGAAACGCTGTAGTTGCGGAAAAACGTAATCGGTTACTAACAAAACGTAATCGGTTACTAACGTAACCTCGGTTCTCTCTAGGAGAGGGAACGAGTATTGCGTAAGTTAGCTTACGCTACGGGAAAGTAATCTTTTCTCGAGATCTGAAGCCAAAAAATTATCCTTAATTTTTATAATTTTGTCAACGCAGTGCAGCAGCACGCAGACCTAGGGCAGGCTTACTAGCGTGCCCATTGGCTGCCCTGCGGCAACTGCAGCAGCCTATCGCTGAGCCTTAGACGTGACGTCACGTCCAATGAGCGCGCTTGGCGCACCTCATGCGTCACAGCCCGCGAAAGAGGGGGTGTGGCTTAGCGTATACAAGCGAGGCTCAGAGGCTGCTTCACTGGTTTCTGTCGCTGAAGCGAATGAGCTCGTGGCGCGAGCACGGCGGGTTAAGCAATACTTGTTCCCTCTTCTAGAGAGAACCGAGGTTACGTTAGTAACCGATTACGTTCTTTTACGAGAGGTTCTCTCGTATTGCGTAAGTTAGCTTACGCTACGGGAACTCCCTTGTCAACGCCGTGCGCGCCCAGCATCCACTAAATGAGTCCCAGGGGAAGTCCGGGGAACACGATGCGTCGGAACCGGGCGGCCAATAGAATGGCTAGCGCAGTACATAAGCACACACTAGGACACTGAGAGCGGCACGGCCGGTCTGAGCTGATAAACCCTTGTATAATGCAGCTCAACCAGGAGAGCTAAATCAACCGCAGTAGCCCGCACACAGACAGTGGGCCGGCCTACGCGTGACTTTGACTGATAAAACTTTCGCCTGCAAGGCAGGAACTTCCAGGTTGTAAAGGTTGGGGGAGGCCCAGCCCGCCGCCGTACAAATGTCATGAATGGAAATTCCGCTGGACCAAGCCCACGAAGAGGCCATGCCTCTGGTGGAGTGAGCCCTGATGCCCAGAGGGCACTGCAGGTTTTTAGACGCGTAAGTAGCTGCGATAGCGTCCACTATCCATCTGGACAGGCTGTGTTTCGAGGCGGCGAGACCTTGGTGCGCCCACCAAACGAAACGAAAAGCTGCTCCGAGCGTCTGATAGCGGCGGAGCGTGTGATGTAATTTCTCAGCGCTCTGACCGGGCAGAGGAGATTACCATCGACCTCGCTGCCGGAAGGCGGCAGGGCTGAGAGAGAAATGACCTGTGCTCTGAAGGGAGTGCCCAATATTTTGGGGACATAACCATGCCTCGGTTTAAGAATGACTTTCGAGCCATTAGGTCCGAACTCGAGGCACACGGCGTTAACGGATAACGCGTGAAGGTCTCCCACACGTTTGACTGAAGACAGAGCTATCAGAAAAACGGTTTTGAGCGTGAGGTATTTCATATCCACAGTTTCTATGGGTTCAAAGGGATGCGCTTTCAGGGCCTCTAGGACCAGCGAAAGATCCCACATAGGAACCGAGGGGGGTCGCGGGGGGTTCATCCTCCTGGCTCCCCTAAGGAAGCGGGTGACGAACTCGTTCCTTCCTAATGCGCGGCCCAGCGCCGAACCGGCAAAAGCTGAGATGGCCGCAACATAGACTTTGAGCGTGGAAGGGGACCTGCCCGTGTCCAGCAGCTCTTGGAGGAAAATCAATACCTGCGATACCCCACATGCTTGTGGATCCAGCCCCTTGGCAGTGCACCACTTTTAAACACAGACCATTTAGACGTGTAGAGCCGCCTCGTAGAGGGGGCTCTAGACTGGGTGATCATGTTCACAACCCCTTCTGGCAGGTCAACGGGTATCCGTTGAGTCTCCATGCATGCAGAGACCAGCGCTCTGCATGGGGATGCCAGATCGAGCCGTGGGCTTGAGAGAGAAGGTCTCTTCTCGCCGGAATCGGCCAGGGGACTGTGTCTGCCAGCTGTATTAGCTCCGGGAACCAAGTCTGGTTCTCCCAGTACGGGGCTATGAGGAGCACCGTGTGGCGCGCTTCCCTGGTTCTCCTGATGACTTGTGGCAACAGAGATGACCGGCGGGAAGGCATATAGTGGGCCGCTGGGCCAGGTCTGGGCCAGCGCGTCCTCGTTCTTCGTAAAGAACTTTGGGCAGTGAGCGTTGTCTTTTGACGCAAAGAGGTCGACTTTCACTTTGCCGAAACGGTGCCACAGTGACTGGACTGTTTGGGGATGCAAGGACCACTCCCCAGGGGGAACATTGTCCCTGGACAGTCTGTCGGGACCGTCGTTCAGGTGCCCAGGCACATGCGCGGCTCTCAGCGAGCGCAATGAGTGCTGAGCCCACACGAGGAGGCGTTCCGCCAGGGTGCAGAGCATTTTGGATCTGACGCCGCCCTGGCGGTTCACGTAGGCCACTACTGATGTATTGTCCGTGCTGACTAGAACATGGTGACCTTGGAGGACTGGGAGGAAGTGCCTGAGCGCTTTCTCGACCGCGAGCATCTCTAGACAGTTTATGTGAAGGAGATTCTCCTGGTCTGACCAGCGGCCATAGACCGGTCTCTCTTCGAAGAGCGCTCCCCAACCTTGGTTGGAAGCGTCTGTCGAGACAACCTTCCGGTGCGAGATCGCTCCCATCGTCACTCCCGTGCGATACCATTCGGCTGCCAGCCAGGGCTGTAGTGCTGAAATGCAGCCTTGATTCACCCTGACTCGCGAGTCGCCGGCCGCCCAGGCTCGGTGAGGCACGCGTGCTTTCAGCCAGCGTTGAAGCGGGCGCATGCGCAGTAAGCCCAGCTGAAGCACTGCTGCAGCTGAGGCCATATGCCCCAGGATTCGCTGGAATGTCCTCAGCGGAGCCTGGCTGCCCACCTGGAAGGATGCGGCGAGATGACGGATGCGGCGCGCGCGCTGCTCCGATAATCTGGCCGTCATAGCCACCGAGTCCAGTTCTATCCCAAGAAGGAGATTGACTGGCGGGGCGATAATGAGCTCTTGGTCCAGTTAACCAAGAGACCCAGGTTTTCCAAGTGGCTGAGAAGCACTGTTCTGTGAGACACAAGCTCTGTCTCTGACTGCGCCAGAATAAGCCAGTCGTCCAGATAGTTCAGTATACGCATTCCCCGTCTTCTGAGGGGAGCGAGAGCCGTGTCCATGCACTTCGTAAATGTACGGGGTGCCAAAGACAGGCCGAACGGCAGGACTGTGTATTGATATACCCGACCGTCGAAGGCGAATCTCAAGAATGGCCTGTGACGGGGTGTTATCTGGATCTGAAAGTACGCGTCCTTCAGATCGAGAGAGATAAACCAGTCTCCTGGGCGAATTTGCGCGAGGATTTGTCTGGTTGTGATCATTTCGAACGGCCGTCTCATGAGGCTTTGTTCAAATGTCTCAGATCTAAAATAGGTCTTAGCCGTGTTCTATAGTGTTCAGCACCCATTCTGACATGCCCTGGATAGCTTCCCATGCTTCCGCACGCATAGCTAGGGGTCGAATGGTCTCTGGGTTCAGATCGCCGCACTGCTTGAGATGGGGAACCTGTATCAGAGAAGATGGGGCGGCGCACGCGCCGCCGGTGCTTGAACATGGGGGCTGGTAGACAGTAGTGACTGGCTGTACAGCGTATGACGGCTCGATCTTTATGGATGGGGCACATTTCGCTGTTAAAAACCCGTGTCGCGAGAGCGGCATGAGGGGTATCGTGTTTTTTAGTAAGTGCGCGCACTCGTGAGCGGGCGCAGGGCTTACATTTGTCACACGGCCAGTGTTTGAGCGCTTTAGAGGGTCTGCAAACCCGGGGTAACTGTGTGGCAGAGCGGGCAGTGGGTAGGTGTGGGCACAGAGTCGTGGACACATTCTCTACGCTTATCACTCGAGCGGCGCGTGTCCGCTTTATGAGAGTGCACTCTGAGCGCGTTACCAGGGGAACCGTGTTTGTGTGTAGCAGTGAGCACGAGGGTGTGGGCACATTTTCTACACTTATGACACCTTCGGCGTGAGCCGGACAACCCGAATTTATACTCTTTATGAGATTTATCTGGGCCGCCTTAAAAACGGCGTTTGTGTGCAGGCGAGCGAGTTGTGTTACTGGCTCGTTGGCTGCGATGTAAGCTGCTGCAGTAGCCTCTTGTAAGGGGACTGACAGAGCTGGGCGCTTTGATGGCTCATAAATACTCAAGCACCATCCTTGTGAGCGGGAGGGTGCGAGATGCGGGTTCGCTTTCTGTATGTAAGAAAGCTGGCCGCGAGCTCAGAGAAGCAAAAAAAAAAAAAAAAAATTCTCTGCCGCCAGGGCCGGATTCGAACTCGGGTCTCTGGCGCGAAAGCCTAATGTTCTGCCACTGAGCCACAGGGGCACACATAAGCTTTCAGTTAGCGCGAGCATATGACAGAGCGTCGCTCGTGACGTACGCTCTGATATCCCTTGAGAACGGCGCAGTTGCGCGGCTCGAACAAAGGGAGAGAGAGCGGGAAGATGTCATCATGTGCTGTGACATCGTTTGTTTGCAGGCGTGCGTGTATTAAAAACAGGCTCGTTTACTGCAATATTGATATTTCTAGTCGCCTGAGCTTAGGAGGGGACTGAGAAATGTGTAAGAAATGGAGGTGAGTGACGCGCGCGACCGAGACGCGGGGTAGCTTTCTTATAACTTAAAGGAAGCTAGCCGTGACCGTCCATTTCTGACATCCCTTGTGAGCGGCGCCTGTTTGCGTGGCTCGAACAGAGAGGGAGAGCGCGGGAAGGAGCGAGCGTCATTATGTTTTGCGTCAACGTTTGTTTGCAGGTGTGCGTGTATAAAAAACAGGCTCGTTTACTGCAATATATGTATTTCCAGTCGCCTGAGCTTAGGAGGGGACTGAGAAATTTGTAAGAAATGGAGGTGAGTGACGCGCGCGACCGAGACGCGGGGTAGCTTTCTTATAACGTAAAGGAAGCTAGCCCGTGACCGTCCACTTCTGACATCCCTTGTGAGCGGCGCCTGTTTGCGCGGCTCGAACAGAGAGGGAGAGCGCGGGAAGGAGCGAGCGTCATTATGTTTTGCGTCAGCGTTTGTTTGCAGGCGTGCGTGTATAAAAAACAGGCTCGTTTACTGCAATATATGTATTTCCAGTCGCCTGAGCTTAGGAGGGGACTGAGAAATCTGTGAGAATGGAGGTTAGTCTGACCTGGGTGGGGCAGAGAGGCCCAGGCAAGCGCAGATCACATGGCGGTCGCTGTCGCTGAGCGGGGCTCTGCACGAGCCACAGGGGGAGCGAGGCATTTGCAACAACGCCTCGCGCTCTTTTAGATGTAGTGTGTCGCGGGGCGAACACACAAACACACACAACACAGAGCAAAGAAGGATATAATCCGCCGGATAGCGGAGCAGGCAGGGAAGGCTGAAGGCGGCGAAGACGGCCGGCTTCCTCAGGCTGATATCCTCGGCGTGCTGGTCGCTTGTTTCAACGGCGGCGGCTTCCTCAGAGTCCAGCGATGCGGAGAGCGTCGCTGAAGAGACAGAAATCAGTGAAGCAGCCTCTGAGCCTCGCTTGTATACGCTAAGCCACAACCCCTCTTTCGCGGGCTGTGACGCATGAGGCGCGCCAAGCGCGCTCATTGGACGTGACGTCACGTCTAAGGCTCAGCGATAGGCTGCTGCAGTTGCCGCAGGGCAGCCAATGGGCACGCTAGTAAGCCTGCCCTAGGTCTGCGTGCTGCTGCACTGCGTTGACAAAATTATAAAAATTAAGGATAATTTTTTGGCTTCAGATCTCGAGAAAAGATGACTTCCCCGTAGCGTAAGCTAACTTACGCAATACGAGAGAACCTCTCGTAAGAGAACACCGCTCTTCCGTTCCGATTACAATAACAATAACAAACAGATTCTCCCCACTCAGTGAAACACCCACTGTGAATCCTGTTGAAAGTGCCCTAATTACTGGCGATTCTATTTCACGGAACGTGGAAATAGAGACACCAGCCACCATAGTCACATGTTTGCCGGGAGCCAGAACGCCTGACATCAAAGCAAATTTAAAAGTGCTGGCTAATGCTAATCGTAAATTCTCTAAGATTATAATTCACGTCTGCACTAATGATGTTCAACTTCGTCAGTCGGAGATCACTAGAATTAACGTTAAAGAGGTGTGTGAACTCGCAAATACCATGTCAGGCACTGTAATTTGCTCTGGCCTCCTTCCTGTTCGCCGGAGTGATGAGATACTTTGTAGACTGTCCTCACTCAATGGCTGGCTGTCTAAGGTGTGTCCGCAGAATAATATAGAATTCATAGACAATTGGAAACGTTTTTGGGGCAGACGTGACCTGTTGAAAAGAGATGGTATTCATCCCTCCTGGGATGGTGCTGCTCTTCTCTCTAGTAATATGACACATATTCTTAGAGCTCAAACATGAATTCGGCTCAGGTCAGGAAGCAGACAGACTGGCTAAACCGGCCGTCTGTTAGCTGTCTCACGTCACTGAGGTCAGATAAATCCCATCACATAGAGACTCTTTCATCAAGATATCATCATATAGAGACTGTGGACCTGAAACGCAAGTATCAAGCGCGAAACGCAAGTAACTTTGTGGGCGGGTCTTGGGCGCTGTTGCTATTATACCGGCAGGATAAATGACTCTTGCGCCTGACACAAATCTAAAATGGGTTGGTCTGAAGTAGCTTCATTATTCATAGGTGTGGTTTGGGCGTAACATGAAATAAACCAATCAGAGCGACATCTCACATTCCCTTTAAGAGCAGGCGCGCTTGTTCAATGGTGGATTGCTATTATAACGGCGGATTTGCCAGGTGCACACCAGGAGCGGTTCACAGCCGAGGAGACCGACGTTCTCGTCAGGGCCATAAAACACAGAGAAGTGACATTGGGGATGGGAGAAACCCACCCAAATTAGCTTCGGTTAAACAGGTGTATAATAATTTGGGTAAATGTGTAAGCTAGATTTATGCCTATTTTTCACATCTTCATGGACACAATGATTTCCCTCGTGTGTTAATATTTTTCCTTGTAATAATGTATGATTTGCAAAAATGAAAACTGCTGCTTCTGTGTAGATGAGAGAAGCAAAGTGTATGCGCGTTGTGCACACGCTACATTGATTATGGCCAAGCATGCGCCCTTAAAAAAGCATATGAATAACATGCGCAATGCCAAAAGTGGCGGAATTGTTTTCTAAACCTGCAAAATAGCATCAGGGAACGTTTGCGCCGAAACACGCCTCCTCTTTTCGCTGCACCGCCCCCGGGAGCGCAAGTTCATTCCCAAGTTTACCGGTGTGCGTCTGTGGAGGGAAAAGTCCGCTGTGCGCGGGTGCAAAATAGGAATGATACATGCGTCGGTGTACAAAGTCAATTGCGCTGGGTGCAAAATAGTGCCCTGTGTCTGTTAACCGAATTCCCCGAATTAGGAAATACAAAAGACTCCCAAACCCATTTAAGGGTAAAAATTTAACTGATGTTCAACAAATAAAAAACAGATATAATACAGATGAACAAATGATAAAGCTTGGGTTGCTGAATATTCAATCCCTTACTTCAAAAGCACTTATTGTTAATTATATGATTACAGATTATAACCTAGATGTGTTGTGTTTGACAGAAACCTGGCTAAAACCAGACAATTGCATTAATTTAAATAAGTCCACCCCCCACGATTGAGTGAGTTGCCGGGGGGACGGTCGAACTTGCTGTTGGCCGCCTGGGGTCTGGAGGGGTGGCTGCTGTCCATGAGGGAGTGAAGGAGTGCAGTCTCGGGTGTACCCCCTGGCATGCGAGGGGCGATGGGAGTATGTGGCGAGCAGGACGAGGGCCGTGGGAGAATGGCGCAAGGCCGATGCAGTGATTGCTGATGAGCGACACCTGCGCTCTGGTCTCGTATCTCTCACGGAGGAGCAGAAGCATAAAAAGAGGAGCGTCGATCGTGAAGGACGAGAGAGGACCAGGACTATTTTATTTGCTGTTTTGTTTTATTATGTGTGGCGGCAGTCGACCGTGAGGGGCTGCCGTCTTTACTTTCATTTTGTAGTTTATTTATTTCTCGTCATTAAAGTTTTTAAATGTTCGCCGGTTCCCGCCTCCTTCTTCCCACAACATCTACCTGCGTTACAGTGGGGTCCCTGGCACCTGGGAAACGGGTAGTGCTTATCTGGGTGGAAGCAATGCTTCACCATGTGTTCCACCTCGGGCTGGGGCAGAGCAGGCGCGGAAGCTAGCTTGATGTGCTGCTGAGTCTACGACGACTTAGGGCGACTAGAAGCAGCAGAAGAATGTCTCAGGCTACGCATGTAACCATGGTTCCCTGAGAGGGGAATCAAGATGCAGTGTCCAATGACGATACTTTGGGGAACGCCATGACTGCGTCTGAAGCACGAGTGTCACCAGTCCAATCCTGATAGGTGCGTAACGCGGAAGCTACTAAGTGAAGCCGGCAACACAGTGTTCCAGCATCTCGATCTCCTTTCAGGGATAATGGTTATATGCATAACCTGAGACGTTCCCCTTCAAGGGAACTCGCACTGCGTCCAATGACACTTTGGGGAATGCAATACCCACTTCACTATACTGAAAATTGCCTGTCCTGGTGTGAAGCAGTCCAGGCACAACTCCAGATGAAATCACTTGAGATCCCGGTGTGGCCAGCAGGTCCAGGCTATAAAACTTTATAAATGTGTGTGGGGAGGACCACCCCGCCGCATCATAAACTTCCTGAAGGGATACCCCCGGCAGTAATGCTTTGGAGGATGCCATACTTTGTGTGGAACATGCTTTGATTAGAAGAGGCAAAGACACAACGTGTGCCTCATTAGCCAAAGAAATCGCTTCAACAATCCATCTGCTGATTGTCTGTTTGGTGGCTGGGCAGCCCTTTTTGGTGGGCCCGAAGCATACAAGCAGTTGATTAGTTTTCCTCCATTGATAAGTCTTACGCATATAGACTTCAGAGGCTCAGATGGGCCTTTCAATTAAATGTAGCTTCTCTTGTTCCGCCGACACATGAGGAAGAGGATGAAAGACCTGGAGGACTGTAGACGAGGCCACATTAGTGGGTACCTTAGGTACATAGCCCGGCCTTGGGTGGAGAATAACTTTCACCCTACCCGGAGCAAACTCTAAGCAGGAGGAAGCAACTGGCAGGCCTGCATATCTCCTACTCTCTTTAGTGATGTGATCGGCTGCAAAAATGCCATCTATAAAGCGATGCATTTATCTGATGCTGAGTCCAAGGGCTTGAAGGGTGCCAGGGACAACCCTTCTAATGTTACTGCTAAGTCCCAAGCCTGGACTCTTACCTGAGCTGCGGGCCTCATCCTCAAGGTACCATGAAGGAAACGAGTTACCAAGTGGTGCTTTCCCAATGGTCCCCCACTTAATGGCATGTGGAAGGCAGTTTGCCCTGGAACCACAGCAACTTCAGACCACCCTGATGATTTATAAACAAGACCACCGACATATTTTCTGTTCGAACTAGAAAATGGTGGCCTCTGAGGTCTGGGAGGAAATGCCTTAGGGCTAGCAATACAGCTAACATCTCTAGGCAGTTTGTACCCTGGGTCAAGCAGCCTTCCATGACCGCTCCCCACCCTGTGAGGGATGCATCTTTCGACACAGTCTTGTGATGACAGGATGTTCCCAACACTAGGATTTGGAAAAGGTTTCTTCCAAAATTTCTTCCACATGACCAAGGAACAAAGGCATCTACACGTAACCTTGATCGTGCAAAACAGGTTGCCACTCGAGGAAAACCCCCTTGTCCTGAGCCACCACTGCAAGGGTCTCATGTACACAGCAGGCCAAAATGTATGATGTTGGATGCAGCTGCCATGAGCCCTAACAGTCTCTGAAACTTTTTCACAGTGATGAGCTGGCCTAGCTTGATTCTGGTTACTGCTGCATCTCGATGCCGAGCCACCATCTCCTGTGACTGGGCTAATATTAACAAGTTATCTATGTAATTAAGAATAAGGATGCCTTGGAGTCTCAGAGGAGCCAGAGCTGAATCCATACATTTTGTGAAAGTGTGAGGGGATAACAGGCCGAATGGAAGAACCCGATATTGGTGCGGTTCGTCCCCAAAAGCGAATCTCGGGAACTTCCTATGTTGTGGAAGGATGGAAATATGGAAGTAGATCGTCTTTTAGATCGATCATGACATACCAGTCCTCGGACTTGATTTGAGTCACGATAAGAGGAATCGTCAGCATCTTCAACTGGAATCTCCTCAGAGAGCGGTTCAAGTGACGTACATTTATAATGGGACGCAACCCTCCATCTTATTTTCTGAACAATGAAATACCGGCTGTAGAACCCGGCATTTCTCTCTAACGCTGCCTTCACACTGGCAGTTGAAATCAGCTCCGTAATATGCAATACACCCCCAGCGGACGTCGTACTACACCGTTGAAAAGCGTCGGAAGCTTCGGAAGCGAGTAGAACAAAAATGGCGGAGAGATTAGAACGGTTGATTTTGTCAGTGTCAGAATGTACAATTCTGTATGTTCTCTCTGATGAGGGTTATAGAGACATTAATCGGAAGGCTGCTGCGTGGAGGAAAGTTGCCCAGGACGTTGACATGTCAGGTCGGCTAAATGTGATAGTGGTATATAATACATTTTAATTGTAATAACTGCCCTAATAACGTTAGAAAATCATGAAAATAAAAAAACGACATGACAACTTATCGTTATAAAATCATTATTTATTTTATTAAAAGTTAAGAATTCAGGTTTGTTTACCAGTACCATAGCAACGCTAACTTCCGCTGGAATTGTCGGATAGGAACCGTCCGTAGCCTTTCGCAAGAGTTAAATTTTTTGAATGCATCCGGATGACCAACGGACACGATTTTTTTCACACTGCATTCGTTCGGACCCGGTTCGGACCCATTCGCATGCGGCCTGCAAATCTCCATAGGAAATGAATGACTTCCGGTCATTTCGAAGCCGTATCGGAGCTGATTTCAACTGCCAGTGTGAAGGCGGCGTAAAGGAGGAATACATTATATGGCCTCCTTCGCCAAAAGAGACTGAACTTCCTGTTCCATCACCCGAGTCTGCTCGGGGCCCACTTCCGTAGGTAACACCCTGTTGAACCTGGGTGGACAACATCCAAACTGGATTCTGTAGCCCTGCATGAGCCACACTAATGGCGCGACATTTTGCAACAAACTTTGCTTAAAATGTGCTCTTTTAAGTGGAATTTGCTCTTAAAGAGTCACTGGATAGCTGCAGGGGAGAAGCGCTTAGTCAGCTGCAGTCACTAAAGTGCTGTTAATCCGCTGGATGAGGCTTGTTTCAATGGAGAGCAGAAAGGCTTCTATCATCTTCTTGATCTTCTATCTTCTTCTTGATATGATCTTTGCGCTTGAAGGAGAAAAATTCTAACAAAAATGGCAATCAGCACAGCTTAAATAGGCAGTCAGCCCCGTCTGTTTTGGCCGGGCTGATTTGCCATTTGCAGTTGTACATGAACCAATTAGGCTTCAGGATTCAGAGAAAAACGCCTCGGTTACGACTGTAACCTCGGTTCCCGGAAGAGGGAACGATCGTTGCGTCGAAATTGACGCTATGGGGAACGCTTTGCGTGATGACGTCTTGAAGCACATGTAAAATCAGTCCAATGGTGTGGCGGAACGTCAGAGGCGGGTGACGTCACGTACCAGGAAGCTATAAAAGCCAGCCCTAAACAGAAAACGAAAGCTTCGTAGAGTCTGAAGTCGTGCTGACAGGCATGAAGGAGATATGGCAAGGCGACGCAACGCTCGTTCCCTCTTCAGGGAACCGAGGTTACAGTCGTAACCGAGGCGTTCCCTTTCAAGGGAACTCGCGTTGCGTCGAAATTTACGCTATGGGGAACGTCTATACCAACGCCACCATAGCTACAAATGTCTGTCCTGTGTGAAATCAATTGAGCAGCACTAGGAAGACAAACCTGAGACCCTGGAGTAGAGTCTAGGTCTAAAGAGTAGCACCTGATGAAGGTGTGTGGTGAGGACCAGCCTGCCGCATCACAAACGTCCTGCAAAGACACTCCTGATATAAGGGCCTTAGAGGCCGCCATACTCCTAGTAGAGTGCGACCGGACAGCCCAAGGAGAAGGCTGCCCAGCCGCCTCATAAGCAAGTGAGATAGCCTCAACCACCCACTTGCTCATCCTTTGCTTAGACACTGGACCTCCCTTGTTAGGGGACCCAAAGCATACAAACAATTGATCACTTTTACGCCACAGGGCAGCTCTGTGGACATACGCGTCTAACGCCCGAACAGGGCAAAGCAAATTATTTGCCTCCTGGTCCGCTTTTCGAAAGGGAGGAGGACAGAAGGCCTCCAAGTGCCACGAGGGAAACGAGATACCAAAGGGTCTTTCCCCACAGACATTCCACCCAAAGGAATGTGGTAAGCACCTATGGCCGCCACATAAACCTTTAAAATGGACGGGGTCAGACCTGCAGTGAACCGGTCCTGCAGGAACTCCAGAACTGTACCAATTGGGCAGTTGACTGGATCCAACCGACGGTCACTACACAAAGAAGTGAATACTCTCCAGTTCAGGGCATAAAGTTTCCTCGTGGAGGGAGCTCTGGACTGTAGAATGGTCTCAACAACCTCAGTTGAGAGACCTGACTCTATGAGCTGGGCCCCCTCAGAGGCCAAGCCTACAGGTTCCACAGTTCCGGTAGGGGGTGAAAAATCGAGCCCCCTGCTTGGGACAGAAGCACCCTCCTGACGGGTAGCTCCAGAGGAGGCCCGTCGAGGAGGGACACAAGATCGGGAAACCATACTCTGCCCAGCCAGCGCGGGGCAATAAGAAGCAGGCAAACCCGGTCGCTGCAAACTCTCTACAGAACTCCCGGGAGCAGAGGAACTGGGGGAAAGGCGTACAGACGTAGCCTCGGCCACGTCTGTACCATAGCATCCGGTCCCAGAGGAGCTGGATGCGTGAGGGAGAACCCAAAGTGGACAGTGAGACGTCTCTCGAGATGCAAACAGATCCACTTATGCTTGGCCAAACTCCCTCCATATCAGCTCCACCACCTCGGGGGTGGAGCCTCCATTCCCCGGGCCTCGGCCCCTGTCTCGACAGAGTGTCTGCTCCTATATTCTGGACCCCGGGGATGTAGGCTGCCCTGAGTGACAGCAACTTCCCCTGGGACCACAAGAGGATATGGCATGCCAGATTGGATAATGGGCGCGAGCGCAAACCCCCTTGGTGGTTGATATAGGCGACTACCGACGTGTTGTCCGTATGCACTAACACATGGTGTCCCCTGAGACCTGTGATAAAGCTCCTCAGAGCCCGGAAGACAGCTAACATCTCTAGGCGAAAGATATGCCAGGAACGATGATGGTCTTCCCACAGACCTTGAGATGAGCGACCCTCTAGGATCGCTCCCCAACCCGTGAGGGAAGCATCCGTCGTTAGCAGTTTGCGACGACAAGGAGCTCCCAGCACTGGGCCCTGGGACAGGAACCAAGGTTTCTTCCACATAACCAAGGCACGTAGGCATCGCCGCGTGACCTTGATTGTGCGAAATGGGTTACCCCTCGGGGAAACCCCCTGGTCCTGAGCCACCACTGCAGGGGCCTCATGTGCAGCAGTCCAAAAGGTATCACGTTGGAAGCTGCTGCCATGAGACCCAACAGTCTCTGGAACTGTTTGACAGTGAGTAGCTGGCCTAGCTTTACACTTTTCACAGCTGCCAGGATGGAATCTATGCGTGGCGGTGACAGGCGCGCCTGCATCGACACTGAATCCCAAACCACGCCTAAAAAAGTGGTCCTCTAAAATGGAGAAAGCACACTCTTCTTGGCGTTCAGCCGTAACCCCAACTCTTTCATATGGGCGAGAACAACATCTCGATGTTGAACCGCCAACTGATGCGACTGAGCTAAAATCAACCAATCGTCGATGTAGTTCGTGATGCGAATACCCTGGAGGCGCAGAGGCGCCAGAGCTGCATCCACGCATTTGGTGAAAGTGCGGTGTGATAAAGCCAGGCCGAATGGAAGAACTCGACATTGGTATGCTTTGCCCCCGAAAGCAAACCTCAGGAACTTCCAATGACACGGACGGATGGAAATATGCGTCCTTGAGGTCTATCGTGACAAACCAGTCCTCGAACCTGATCTGTGGCACGATTGTCTCAATGTTAACATTTTGAACTTGAGCTGCATGACTGACTCATTCAGAACTCGAAGATCTAAAATGGGACGCAACCCCCCGTCCTTCTTTGGAACTATGAAGTACTGTCTGTAAAACCCGGTTTCCCTGTTGGAGGGAGGTACATATTCTATGGCCCCTTTCTCTAACAGAGTGTTTACTTCCTGTTCCATAACCAGAACCTGCTCGGGGCCCACCACTGTGGGCAGGACCCCCATAAACCGAGGTGGGCGTTTCTAGAATTGTATCTGATACCCTTTTTCCACGGTCTGCAGGACCCAACGAGAAACATTTGACAGTAGCTTCCACGCTGTCAGAGATTCTACCAGAGGTACCAGCCTCTCGAGACTGGTTTCTGGATTGTGTTGCTGTTGAGTAGTCGGTCCGTCGCCCTGTAACGGCGCACCGGCAGGGAACGACTGAACAGACTGCTCTAACACCCTCCTCAGAGGGGGCGGGCATCCCGAGGCCACTACGTTTCCGGGTGGTCCTTGAGATATGTGCTCGCCGGAGACCGCTGCGCCCTGAAACACCGGAGGCGGCAGGGTTGGCAGACCGGTCCCCTGAGGGCACCGAAGAGAGACGGACACCGTAAAAAGAGGTGTTGGCTGCTCTACTTCGGGGGGGACTACCCTCATTTGTCCTGAGCCCTCAGACATCAGGACTTTTTCCCAGCAGCCTTCTTGGCGGTAATAACGGTCCGCAGACCGTTTTACCCCTCGAAGACTGCTGGGTTTGAGAGCGCCCTCCGTGTCCCCGAGATTTTTGTGGGGGAGCACGGGAGGAAACGCTCTGTTTCTGAGTGGCACGGTGCTCAGGGCTCTTTTTAGATGAGTGAGGCTGCTCCCGCTCAGCAGCCTCAATGAAAGAACGGCGGGGGAGAAGTTTCTGAAGTGCAGCTGCCTGTTTTGAAGCTTCTTGAGATTTAGCTACAGCACTATTAACTGCATCTCCAAATAAACCTTCAGTGGAAACCGGTGCATCTAAAAGAACATGTTTCTCTTTGTCCTTTATATCACTTAAATTGAGCCACAGATGCCTCTCAGTGGCCACCAGGGCTGCCATAGAACGGCCGATGGATTTAGCCGTCTCCTTGGTGGCCCTGAGAGACAAATCTGTGGCTCTACGCAATTCAGACACAGTTTCGGAACCAATACCCCCACCCTCTTCAGAATCACCCAATAATTCAGCCTGGTACGCTTGCATTAGTGACATTGTGTATAAACACGCTGCAGCTTGGCCGGCGGCGGCATAAGCCTTATGAACCAGGGAAGATGTGAATTTTACTGGCTTGGATGGTAGTGCAGGAGCCTTCAGAGAAGATGCCGTTGCTGGAGAGAGATAGCTCGCGAGCGTCTCTTCCACCTTCGGCATCTCCCCATAACCATGCTCTTTATAATTGTGAATGGAAGAATAGTGTGATGTTTGTGCAGTATACACTCTATATGACACTGGTTTCCCCCACGATCTCCACACCTCGGTGTGGAGATCGGGGAAAAACGGAAGGCTTCTGCACTGAGGCTGTGCACGAGATGGCAGGAAACGCTCGTTGAGTTTGCTTTTCAAATGAGCGCCCTGCCGATCCTCTGGCCACTCAACAGATAATCCATCGACAGCTCTCGTAACAACATCGAGCAATTCTTCAAACGCATGAGACTGAGGTGGCGAATCCTCAGACTCAGCGTCAATACTAACAACGTCCAACTCCTCAGAGCTGGACAATTGCAGTATTGGTGCCTCCATCGGGGGGGGAAGAAACCGCAACGCGTGCTTCCACACCCTGATGAGAGGCACTGGATCTATCAGAAAGAGGCTGAGATAAGGCAGAGCCCGTCTCAACATCCACTGATAGATCCATTTGCAAACCCCAGGTCTGTGATCGACGCCGTGCCTCGGCAGCGGCGGGACCAGAGCCCTGGGGAACGCGATCCTGGTTAAATAAAGCCAGGCGGGATCTGAGCGTACGCATAGGAAGCGCATCGCAATGCTCACAGCCAGCACCCTTGAGTGCTGACTGGGCATGCTCTTCACCCAAACAGACAACACAAAGAGTGTGAGTGTCCCCACTCGTTAAATAACGCGGGCAGGGGTGAACACACACTCTAAACTGCTGCTGCTTGCTCGCCATACTGAATATATAAATATAATAATATAATATAGACAGACAACACCAAATAAAAGGGACAGATTTCACACAGAGCGCAACTGAAGACTCAGAAAGCTTTCGTTTTCTGTTTCGGGCTGGCTTTTATAGCTTCCTGGTACGTGACGTCACCCTCCTCTGACGTTCCGCCACACCATTGGACTGATTTTACATGTGCTTCAAGACGTCATCACGCAAAGCGTTCCCCATAGCGTCAATTTCGACGCAACGCGAGTTCCCTTGAAAGGGAACTGAGTTTTCCATATAAGCGTCAGTTACCGACACAATGCTAGTGAACCATATTGAAAGGGAACCAAGCTAATATATTACAAAAATATATAAAAAAATAGCTTAGCATTATAGTATTATACTATAATTTATAATATTGTTAGTATTATAATGTCTTAGAGTATTATAGTTGTTAGTTTTAATATTTTCATTCATTTCTTGAATGTGAAGCACAATGTATACATTTATTTGCCCTTTTTTACTAAAATAAAATAAAATAAAATAAAATAAAATAAAATGAATCTCTGAATGTTCCTGTCTCACACCATTCCTGAAATATTGATGACATTTCCTAGAATACTCTGTCCATCCTGATTGTTATATGACAAAAATATCACGACAAAACCTCCAGAACAGCTGTTCAAAAATGACTCATAGAAGTAATATTTCAAAATAACAATGTTTTTGTTGTATTTTGGATCAAATAAATGCAGCCTTAGTGAGCAGAAGAGACTACTTTTAAAAACTTATTTAAAAAAAAAAAATCTTACTGATCTTAAACTTTTGCTTGGTAGAGTATATACACAATACGTGCACTAAATCAAATAATTAATTTAAATGTTAATATTTAGTAGAAAAAGACTCTAAATACCCTTAATACAAAATGGGAACCAATTTTTTATATTTATTATCTCTATAATTTGCAGTATAATTGCAAAAAGCTAATCAAGTAGCTGACATTTATTGTTTCCCTAGCGAACTGCGATATCATAACAATAATAATAACGTTTATAATATGGGATTATTTTGTGAAACCAATACTTAATGTAAAAATGTCACTCACTTTTTGCAGTGTGTTGTTAACAGCCTCTTTAATGCATTTGTGGTCCTGATGGCAGTGCTTCTTTGGGTTTTCTGACACAAACACAGAAACACATAAATGCATATATCTGAAAAAATTATATTATTAAAAAGTTTTACCTTTTACATTTTATTCAGAGTTAAATGTTTTTAAATATGTCAAAATGTGGGAGAACATAAAATGATTATCCATTTTATACTGAGAGCAGAGTGTAACTTTTCTCACTTGTGCAGTCTATCCCGCTTTTAGGCTTGAACCAGGGCCCGGCTGGGGACGTATAACCTCTCAGACATGAGCAGATGAATGAGCCGTTTATGTTGTGGCATTTAGAAGAGGGTCCACATCTATCAGCATCATCCTCACACTCATCAATATCTACAATTCAAAGAAGATCCTTTCTCATATTCATTATAAAGTAAATTGTGCACTCTTCTAGCCATTCATACATTTTTATGTAGTGTCCAAATATCTTTTGAAGCCATTCATACCTGTGCAGTTGGTCCCATCATTAGTTTGAAATTCCTGCTTTCCGTTTGATTTAAATCCAGACAAGCAGGTACAGTAGTAATTTCCAATAATGTTGGTGCAGTTGGCATGTGGGCCACATATTCCAGTTACTTTCTCACACTCATTGTCATCTGTGAGGGGTCAGATAAACAGATTCATTAAACCAAGAAGCAGCAGTTATATGCATCTGATAAACCAAGTGTTTTACCTGAGTGTTTCAGCAAGACATGGGAATATTCAAAGAGAGTAAATGAAAGAATTAAAAATTCCAATATATTAACGATAGGACATTTTAAATGTCTAATAACTTCACAAAGCCTTTTCTGAAAGTGTCTTATGTAGTTTGAATTCTTGAGAATTTGAAGTTTGAAAGGCAGCTGCTAGATTTTGTATTGGAAGACAGGTTAGCAATAAAAAACATAAAAAAAAACATGATTGTGAGAGTGATATTGCTTGTTTACAGCTGCTCAATAAACAAGAAGTTAAATTTGCAGCCAACAAAAATAGTCCAAATGGTCAACGTGTCTTAAGAACACACAGTAGTGCTGTTTCGTACCTGAATGCATCATGTTTTTGAATGATTCAGTTAAAGTGAATAATTCAATGACTGATTTATAACATAAAACAAGACTTGTTGCCACTCAGTAGTGAAACCGTCCCAGGTTACGACTGTAACCTCTGTTCCCTGAGAACAAGCAATGAGACACTGCGTCATTTGATGCTTTGGGGAACGCCTCAGGCGTGACAGGTGTCTGAAATCGCAATCTTATTGACTGGCAACAGCCCGTTAATCATTAACGTGCGACCTGGAAGTATATATGGGTGCCTTACAAACATGATAATCCCCTTATCGTCGTCTGAAGGGACTGTTTGGTAGGCAGGCCCTGAGGCATGGTGAAAAGACGCAGTGTCTCGTTCCCTGTTCTCAGACTGTAACCTGAGACGCACTGCAAACGATATATTTGGGGAACA
Organism: Leuciscus leuciscus; assembly: GCF_965113295.1. Taxonomy (NCBI): domain Eukaryota; kingdom Metazoa; phylum Chordata; class Actinopteri; order Cypriniformes; family Leuciscidae; genus Leuciscus; species Leuciscus leuciscus. The sequence continues at coordinate 23,902,513 of NC_138747.1, read as the reverse complement.
ATATACCAATGCCGCCACGCTAAGGGGAGTGCATGCCAATTGGCAGTGACAACTGTCAGTCAGATCCAGCAAAAATCAAATGAGATGCCAGAACCACTCACCCTCAGGTTACACTGTCACCTGAGCCTACTCAAGGGCCTAGGACCACAGCTTCAAATTTAGAATGGGTCCCTTCTAGGGAATGTGGCTAGGGAACCCGAAGGAGCCCCAGCCAATCACTATTCAGGGGAACATACTAACCCGAAAAGCCACCAGGAAGACCTGGCATCATATACATTGGACATTTCAGTCTGGACAAATTCCTGTCTGTCCGAAGAAAGAGCCTCTGGACACTTACCTTTAGATAAGGCATCCAACCCGAGGGACTGCGAAATTGACAGTAAACCACTCGGCCCGGATCTCAGAGACGGGGTATCCAGGAGAGCATGACTAAGCATAGCGCTTACAACCCTTGCCAGCGAGGGGAGTTTCTCTGCTCGATCCACAGATCTACCCAGCGCTTGTGTTTAAAAGCACAGTGGAAGCCTGAAAGGGCCTAAGGACTGATCTAACTGGGAGGCCTCACAAGAGGCCTACGACCGTCTGACCAGACTGAGGTGGCTGAGTACTCATAGTGACCCTCAGTGAGGGCAGCACATGGCCTGCTTGGTAGGCAAACCAGGCTGTAGGCTATATAAAAGAGGTTCCGGGAGGGAAGCAGTAGCAGAAAATGACCATTAGTCATGCTAGGGTGCAAGCTTGCCTTCAGAAGCTGCCTGCTAAGGACAGCTGAACTGATAGCAAGTGGCCACTAGCTGCCAGAACCCAGCGTCGCTGGGAGACCACTTACAAGGAGGCCTGGTGAGGCCTACTACCTGATAACTAGAGGGCTGGCTACCTAGTGCCCGTATTTGGGAACTCGCCTTAAGGGGGGCCAAGTGAGGCCTACTACCTAGCAGCCAGTAAAGCTAGCTGTGCAGTTGCTCATCCTTGGTACTTTGCCTTCAGATAGGCCTGATGAGGCCTACTACCTGCCTCCAGGGAGGCATGGAGAGGCCTACTACCTGATAGCTAGCATCCATGGGAACTCGCCTTCATGGAGGCCTGGAGAGGCCTACTACCTGCCTTCAAGGAGGCCTGGAGAGGCCTACTACCCGATAGCAAGCTAAAACTGGTTATTGCTATGAACCCTGATTCCGGGTGTCAGACCCAGGGCGGCCTGCTAAGGCCTGCCAGTCTTGGGGCTCAGTCTCGGAGCAGCCTGTTGAAGCCAGTCATCTGGAAGTTTTCTTTAGGTAAGAAACTGACTGCCATGGCCGTAAGGTTGGGGACCGAGCTACATGGTGGCCTGATAAGGCCAACCGCCTGACAGTGGTCAATCCTATTCGGCTGATCATAATCGGGGCTAGCCTCCAGAGAGGCCCACTGAAGCCAATTGTCTGATTGGCCAGCGAATTAACAGTCGAGCACCCCATGATGGGGCTCAGGGTCAAGGATGCCCTTGCTAAGGTCAATGCATGACCATGCAACACCACTGTTTGTATACCCTGTCACTCAAGACTCATTTAGAATATTGAAAGGTCTACTAGGCCTGAAGCAAGTCAGTGCTGTCAACCAAATTCATACTGCTGGGGACTCACCACCAGTGAGGCCTGGTTGGGCCTACTAGCTGATAGCCAGTCTATTCTGCTACACACATATACCGTTGGGAACCATACTACACCAACACAAATATTGAGGCCACCCACATGAGGCCTAATAAGGCTAGCTACCTTGTCACAGCTAAAAAGTATGCCCCACAACGTAAGGACTCCCTTCCAGGGAGGCCTGTTTAAAGCCTACTACCTGAACTACTAAGGCCAACCAGCTGAGGTAAGTTGGCCTACCGCGCCCTTTTGGGGGCTGCCCAGTCAAGGAGGCCTGCTGAGGCCTACTACCTACTGGTGCAGCCTTCGTTGGCAGATAAGCTGTTTACACAGTGCCTACAGCATCCTGGTACCTAATCACATTGTCCATGGCAGTGTACTCAGCAAAAAACACAGCACCCTTTAAGCAAAGGGAATACAACATACACCACTCTGCCTCAACGGAGGCCCGGAGGCCTCAATACTACCACCTCACCCTGAGATTTAACAGGGTGCGGGCCCGCCAGCGGCTCTAGAGGTGACAGAACTTTTATCTGAGCCCAGCCTAAGGGAGTGGGGCTTGCTTGTAAACCACCCACCTACAACCCAATGCTTGAGCAGTAGCTCAGCGAGGTGAGTGGAGCCTATTCTGGCGGCTCAAATCCATATGCTAGTTCTACATGGCGGGTTCAGGCAGACAAAACCCAGTCTCTTTGTGAGGCGAAAGACGGCCTAACCCTGCTCAAGAAAGACCCATTGTACCAGGGAGACCTTATTGAGGCCTAACCCAGGGTCTTTATAAACCATGTCTCTGCACCAAGCTGCATTACTCTTCTCACCCCATAATGCAGACAAGGGGGCGGGCCTTGGCCTAATGACTCCCATGGGAGGGGGCTGTCATATAGGGATGCTAAAAACCTACATTCAGAAATTGAAGGCCAGAGGCAGAAATGCTTTAACAGAACGCCTCCACTATCCCTAGCATAGCCTAGGCCAGCTACAGAGGTGGTGAGGACCCTGGTGAGGGCCAGCCTGTAAGCGTAGATCTACCATACACGGGGCAGGGTGGCTGAGAAGATTCAGGATCTATCCGATTATCACCACCCTCATCAGCCATCTCCTGTTCGTCCGGAAGAGCACTCGCTGCTGGACTAAGTTCTCTTTTTTATAGAAAAACTTTCATCATCCACCTGCAGCTCACCCTCGTGCGCACCTTCACCATTACACCCCTCTCAAGGCGATCGGCAAGCTACATCTGGGAGCTCCATAACGCACGTTGCCGCTCTGCTTTTTTTTTTTTTTTTTTTTCACGAGCGGGACCTGAGCCGCGAGGTCCAGTCTCCAATCCCTCTTCTCCTCTCCTCTCGAGAAGAGGGCCAGACGAGAGCAGAGCGTTTTGTGAGAAAAATACTCACAATTTGCACAGGCAGTGCCCTCGAGACCTGCCTGTGCATACTCTTCCTTCCCAGACAGAAAACGCACAGTTTGTGTGTGTGACCCGGTGTCAAAGATCTTGAGTGCGGGTCTGCACACTTCTGAAAGCACTCAGCCTTCTCAGTGCATTTCATAATTACCTGATTTTCAAGCGCTTACAGACAGAACAATCCCTGAACACGAAAAGATGATTATCATGTTTGCAAGGCGCCCTTATATATTTTCAGGTCGCATGTTAATGATTCATGGGCTGTCGCCGGTCAATAGGATTGCCGTGATTTGATTGTGATTTCAGACACCTGTCACGCCTGGGGCGTTCCTCAAAGCGCCAATCGAAGCAGTGCGAGTTCCCTTTCGAAAGGGAACATGTAACATAAAGAAAAGTTCATTGAAAAATAATTATTGGTTACACTATTTTTTAAGGTGATGTATTTACATTGTTCTTATTCAACTAAGTCCTGAGTAATATTAATCAACTACATGTACTTACTATAGAGTTATGGTTACGGTTAAAGGGATAGTTCAATTTGAAATTAAATTTTGGTATGTTTTAGCTTACCTCAAGGGCATCCAAGATGTAGGTGTCTTTGTTTCCGCAGTAGTTTCAATTTTGATATTTTTAAGTCAAACCGTTCTTGTCTGTCAGTCATATAATGCAGGTCTATGGTCACCACCTCAAAGAGCATGCACAGAGAAGTCAAAATTAAACAATTCCCCATCGTAAGTACACATTGATGGCCTAAGACACGAAACGAGCGGTTTGTGTGAGAAAACGAACAGTATTTATATCGTTTTTACCTCTACACAACCACGTCCAAGTGATCTGAGGGCGCGCGCGCTTCCTGGTGTGTGACGTGTGCGCACGTTCTGGCTTAGTCTGCGCAAGCGCCGGAAAGTGTACAAGAGGTAAAAACGATATAAATACTGTTCGTTTTCTCACACAAACCGCTCGTTTCGTGTCTTAGGCTATCAATGTGTACTTACGATGGGGAATTGTTTAATTTAGACTTCTCTGTGCATGCTCTTTGAGGTGGTGATTATATTATATGACTGACAGACAAGAATGGTTTGACCTAAAAATATCAAAATTGAAACTACTGCAGAAACAAAGACACCTACATCTTGGATGCCCTTGAGGTAAGCTAAAACATACTATCCCTTTAAGGTTTGGTTTAGGGTTAGGGTTAGTTACTTGCAATTAGGCATAATTTACTGTTATTACTAAAGTTAGTAGCCTACATGTAGTAATGTGTATAACAGTGTCACACTGAAATAAAGTGTTACCTAATTATCAGCTAAATATCAGCACTCCTGTCAAAATCACACTTGAAGAGTTGTGTTTCCACCACATCTGACAGTTTCTTATTGGAGAAAACACATACAAATCTACTTTCCCAGTAATAAAACCTTAACCATCTGTAATGATTCAGTATTATGGATTTTGTTTTGTGTTTTGATTCAGATATGGATATACATGATATACAGTTTATTACATCAGACAGTTGAAGGTTTAACTGACTTATATATTTATTCTGATAATTCATGGACATAATTCATAGATATATTTATAAGGTCACAATTTATATTAGGTGTTTTTAACTACCATTTAGCTAACATTCATTCATTCATTCATTCATTCATACATACATAAATAAATAAATAACTTTATATTAGGCATGCTTAACTACTATTTACTATTTGATACAATGCACTTATTGTGTACATACGTGTTTTTAAATTGTAATTATATTTGAAAGATTTACCTGCATGTTATTACAGCTGTAATTAATTTCTATAATTACATCTATGATATCACTGTTGACTCTTCCATTACACCTTAACCCAATCTTAAACCTACCCATACCACCAAACATGTCCTTAACTTTACCTGTATCCAACCACAAAAGCAGCACAAGTGTTTTGCAATACAATATGAGTGCAATATATACATATTTATTATTGATGAGCAGTTAAAGACACCGGTAACACTTTACTTTATACCTATTCAGAAGTAGTATTGGAAGTTTGGCAGATTCTGATATGAATTCAACCTCTAAGAAACACATAAAAATAACACGTATGTGCGTTATAGCTCGCTGCCACATCACAAATGGTGAATCTATTATTTTTTTATTTATATTTAAAACATTTTTAGACCTTTTTTTTCAAAAAAATAAATAAAATAATGGGTGCTATCTTTTTAACTCTTGGCATGAAAACAAACTGAGGTTTCTACTATTCTTTCATGATTTTTCATGTTCATTACTATTTCAAAATAAAGGTCTGAACACGCCTTGGGAGTATGAAAATATTCTTGTTGCAAATTGATAAATTACGGCTCCTCTGTAATTTATTTCTCTGTAATGTAATTTATTTGAAATCAAGTCAAGTCAAGTTTATTTGTATAGCGCTTTTCACAATACAGATTGTATCAAAGCAGCTTCACAGTATTAAATTAAAATAATACAACAAAGTTTTTTTCAAGAGGAATTTATTGATTGATAAAATTAAATTAAATATCCCCAAAATATCCCCAACTGAGCAAGCCAAAGGCAACAGTGGCAAGGAACCGAAAAACTCCATCAAGTCACCTAATGGTGTCCTAAAACTCCATCAGGTGACCTAATGGAGAAAAAAAAAAACCTTGGGAGAACCCAGGCTCAGTCGGGGGCCAGTTCTCCTCTGGTATTTATGAGCTAGAGGCCGGATTGTAGTTTGAACTGTAGGATTATATGAATGCCTGGCTGAAGAGATGCGACTTTAATCTAGTTTTAAACTGGGAGAGTGAGTCTGAGCAACGAACAGTATCAGGAAGACTATTCCAGAGTTTTGGAGCCAAATGTGAAAATATGAAAACTAGAGATTGCAAGCTTTCAAATGATATAGTTTGTCAATATTAGTTTAGGTTTAGTATAGGATAGTTGTTTAAATATATAATGCCTGTGGGCCCGGTGGGCCGGTGACACTTAAAGGGTGACATCAACTGGATCTTTTAAGCAATCATTAACTATTGTCTCTCTCTCTCAATTACTGCAAAGATTTTAAAATGCTTACAGTCCCCCCGAGGACCCCGGTACCTGTAACAGGTACAATGTACTGTAAATAATTTTTACAACAATTTTGGGTTACACTATTTGGTAACTCTTTATTTTACAGTGTCCTTGTTACAAATCTTTCATGTAGTTACCATAGTGATAACAGTAAATTGTGCATAATTACATGCAACTAACCCTGAACCAAATCCTAAACCTACCCTATCCCTATAGTAAGTAGTTCTATAGTAGGAGTTCTCCTCTGGCCAACGAACGAACAAACAGTGTATGATTATGATTCAGTCAGCATTAAAGGTCAGAAGTCAGATTGGATTGGAACAATCAGAAAATTATCCAAGAGAATGTGCAAAAAGAATGGAATGAAAAGTGCAAGAGAATGGTCAACACTGTAATTATAAATGTTATTACAAAAATTAAGCTGTAATTACATGCAGTTTTTTTTTTTGTACAATGTACAATGTAAACATGGACGTACACAATAAGTGAATTGTATAAAAATTCTTAATTTAAATGTTAGTACATAGTTGTTAAAGACACCTAATATAAAGCGGGACCCACATATTGTAACAAGATTTATAAACTACTCATACAGTACAGTCGGACTACAGTCTTTTCTGTTTGAACTTGTTGCTTTGTTGTTCTTACACTAATAAGTTTAACAGTTTGTTTTAATGTAATAAAATAAATTGCAAACCCTGGCAATTCTTGATTCCATCACCAGTGAACCCTTGTTTGCATTGGCATTTTTTGGAATCAATGCAGGTGGCATTCTTGTGACAGGACGGGCAACTTCCAGCAAATCTGCATGGATCCAGCACACTTGTAAACCAAGCTATACAAATAAAAAAGATATATATCAATAGAAATATATAATAGAAATACAATTATTTTCAAAGATGGATGCACATGAATTACAGACCTTCATGAGTATGTTTGAGACATGTTATTTGTCACATGGTTAATACAATTTAGCATAAAACGTCCTGTTACACAAATGCTTGCTTTCCCTACCTGTGGTTTTGTACCTTGGTTTCAAACACCAAGTCTGATACTTTCTTAAATTAGAAAATTCTTAAATTAGAAAAATATTATTTTTTCAAGAAATCTGTCATCTAGATCACAAAAATATCTTTACCATCATGTTTCTGCAATAGCTGTCGTGTAACCAATTGAACAACAAATGAACACAATAAAATCACACTGACATTAGCTTAATGTATACCTGTATAATGAAGGCAGACTTTTATTGAAAGACTGAACGATTGTGTTCCCAGTGTCCAAAAAAATAAATAATTAAGACATTGGGCATGTTGTCACATTAATGCTGACATTTGTGTGTGTGTGTTCATAATTGTTTTATTGTTTAAATTTAGCTGAAAAACAAATAAATAACCTATAATACATTTAATAAATAAATATGTATTGTTTGTACTTTATTTAATTTGATTAAAACTTGTCAATAAACAGCAGGTCCCCATTTTGACAAATTACGCAACATGCTGTCATGCTCCACTACAGGCGTCAACATATGATCAATATACTGTATATTTTTCCTGACCAGTCATAGAAAGCTAACAGTCAATACTGTATGTACATGTATATAGGTATGTAGCAACAGAAACTTACTGTCAAAAATAAATATATCTTGAAAAATAGTATTAACTATATATATAATTATTAGAAGAATAGATCATATGTGATCAAAGTGACTTACCAGCGAAAAGCAAGAGTTTCATTGGAGAACTGTGGAAAAACTTCATTTCAGAGGTGAGGCTGGAATGTCTTTAAGCAGTGAATATCTGTGTGACGCACAATACTTCCTTATGTCAGCTTCCTGTTTCTCTAATCCTGACCCTTCCTGTCCGGCTCACATGCAACTCACAAAAATATAGAGGGACAAGACAGCTCATCCTCACGCACACAACACAATTGTACACAATTATACAAACAATTTACTGATGATTCAAGCATATCTGAAGTCTAAATGTTTTGAACCAGTAGAGAAAATGCTTTGGCATAATCTCCAATGAGTTTGTGCAAAACCTGAAGATTCATATGTCACACCCAGTATGATTTGAGAATGTTCTAATCTGTGTACTTCAATGAAAGCAAGTATACAAAGTGGTCAGTGTCACACATTTGCTTATGTGATTGTCATTGAAGTGTTATTGCTTGTGATTTGGTTACAAAATAGCTCACACTTCTTGCAGCCAAAAAACTTTACACTTTATAGAAATTTCTATCAACAGAGTCTAGGTATCAGAGTTGGGTGGAGGTATATTTTTAACCACAGACCTCTTTGTTGTAGACGTCTGCAAGAAATGTGTGTTTGAAGATAAGAAACAAAACCACTGAGGACTGGCTGAACCACAACACCCACTAGATTACTTCACTAGCCAGCTGAAGACAAACTTTGACCTTTCAGGATTGCTTAATACTGTCCCTTTATTTCTTGGACACTAGATGTCAGCGGTCTCAAAAGGTATTTTTGACACTTAAACTGTCTGAATATCATTGCATTAGATAACAAAATGTCAAACCAAGCAGCATCTGCAAACAAATGACGTTAAAGATTTTCTCTCAATATATGCATCACTTTAGAGCAATTGCTTTTTATTTTTATTTTATTTATTTTTTACCAACTGGCCTGGATGTTTCCTAAACAAACAAAAAAAACACAAAAAAGTTCTGACAGCTGAGTTCTTTGAAGTACCTGCCACTTATAGGGGTGGTGGTGGCGCAATGGATAAGACACATGCCTTTGGTGTGAGAGACCCGGGTTCGAATCCACTGTGAGACACCAATGTGTCCCTGAGCAAGACACTTAACCCCTAGTTGCTCCAGAGGCGTGTGACCTCTGACATATATAGCAATTGTAAGTCGCTTTGAATAAAAGCGTCAGCTAAATGAATAAATGTAAATGTAAATGTATTAAAATAGATAGAATAAATAACGATCACTGTAATATGAACACAGATCCATTACAGTGTTCTCAGTCTGATTGTAACTTTTATCCTAGTGTGACCCTTGACAGCATAACAGAGGGTGCGGCTTTTCCTTCTGCCTTCAAACAATAAGACGGGACCTTCTGCCCCCACACTTCCGCTCTGTACTGGGATGGTGTTTACTGTAAGCACTGAATAAGTTGTCACGCAATTTATCTTGACTGCCCTCTTGTGGCTAATAATGAATAAGCCAACACACTTTGTTAAAACTGGTTAAAACCTGCAGTTCAAGAATTTGCTCTTTCTTATTGTAAAAAAAAACATGACACAACCTATAGGCATACTCACAAAAAAAAGATAGACATTCATAAAAAAAAGAAAAAAAAAAAGATAAAAAAAATTACAAATAAATGCTGTTCTTTCTAATCATCCAAAAATCCTGAACAAATGCAATGGTTTCCTCAAAAAAATATTAAGCAGCACAACTTTGTCAACTACATTGATAATAATACTCAATTTCTTGAGCTCTAATTCAGTATTTGTGACACTAATTGTGTGACACTAAAGGCTGCAGCAATGGCTGCTGAAAAATTAATCTGTCATCACAGGAATAAATTACATATATATATAAAACTATTATTATTATTGTTATTATTATTAAATAGTAATAATATTTCACAATATTACAGTTTTACTGTATTTCGATCAAATCAATGGTATTGGTATTGTACATGTATGTATGGACACCATGAGTTAAGTCAAATGTCCAAACTTTTTTTCAAAACAAAAACAAGTTTTCCCCTTTAAACTAAACCTTTTGCAAATGGTTTACAAGTGAACAATTAGGCCACGCTGGCATATAATCAGGCAAGAATTGAAGGTTGAAATGTGTTGTCAAGACACTTTTTAAGGGTGGAGCAAGTTGTGACATTTTTATTCAGGCAGGCTGTCACAGCTGACAAAACAATGATGTGTCATTTTTGCATGTTGCCTTATCCCAAAACTGGACTTCAAAAATTAAACTAGGAAAATACATCACAAAATATGTTTGTTACATGTTTAACATAAAAGAATAAAAAGAAGAAGAAGAAGATAAAAAAAGTAAAATAAACAAACCATTTCAATGTTTTGTCCTTTATGGCAGTGTCGTTTGGTAAGTCAGTATTCATGGCTGTCTTTGTTCATGTCCTCTATCTTGCCTTCAAAAATAAAGCTGCACCTAGATCCTTTTAACTTTGGCACTTGAGCCTACATTATACAATCATGGTGAAACAGTCTGCTGGCGCTTGTAGTGAAGTCTGGACCATCTTTGAAGATAAAATAGATGGTTGTGAAACTCTAAACAAATTAAAATGTATATTGCGATTTTCTCTGGGACTGAAGTTTCAAGATGAGTAAGCACTCAAAGACCAGTCCTTATAAAGCACTGCCCCTCCTGCCTCAAAAGCTCATAAATATATTTGTCTTGCCGGTCTTTGCCTGAGATTCACCACAGTTGACTGAACTAATCCATATTCCCTACAGTTTAAGGGCAGTATTTCCATTTTGAGAACCACTTTTCTTGTGAATTTGCACATTCCTCATGGGCAGCAAGTATGGACAAATGCATCATTTGCTCTCCTGTGACGTGTAGCTCATTTTAAACCTGAAAGCAAGAAGCGAGGAAGACACTTTTTGAGCCCACAAGAGGATGTGTTCCACTTGCCAATGAGCACATACGTATGAGACAGACAGCAAATTCTGATGAAAAGATAGGCGAATTGTTGGAGAGCAAAGGAATTGTATTTGGTGAATTTTAAAGCTCTGTTCTGTATTTGGGGTTGATAGTTCCTTCGAGTAAAACAGACAAATTATTTGACTTTGCTTTGAGTTATCAGTTACTAATATAAATTCCAAATAATATTAATGCATTTTTTAATATAATATTATACAAATCAAGCGTGGCGTTAGTTCTGGGAGGTCACGTCAGTCAAGCTTGTATCTGCTGACTCTCAGATGATCCTCGTCTACCTACAGGAATTCGACGTCTATCACAGCATCCCTATATATAAGGACCATTTGGTACCATCAGCAGCTTTCTTTTGCTTTCTTATGATAAATTCGGCGGGCAATACCATGTCATATAACTAGAAATTTGTGCAATCTGTAATTTAGCGAGAGGAATTCGTTCCCCACACGGATTTCACCTCAATTTCAAGTTTGTGAACTTGAACACATAAATTTGCTGCATTGATCATTAGGGGCCAGTTGTTCAAAAAGTTTAATCTGGATCAGAATGATCTGGATTTTGAAATCCCATGTTTTGCTATCCAGGATCAGGTAATCCATCTTACTTTTGTGCTGGTTTTTCAAAGCAAAATTGGATTGGATCACCCTGATCTGGATGTAAACTTTTTCCGATTACCAAATCTGGATTACTGGTGCTCTACGGAACCCCCAAAGGGACATGGTCATGTAAAAAATATGAGATAGGTAAAACAAAATATTTCAATGCTTTTGCGTTCTCATTTTTTTTCTTTTTCTCAAAAGTTTCATATAGCGCTCAACAAAAAAACTGTGTTCGCTTGCAAAGATCTTTTGACTGGTTCATCTCTTATGCCTGGTTCAGATTACACGATTTTTTTGTCTGTTACGATAGTCACTGTGTCAGATTACATGATTTTGACTCCTAAAAATCTTGTCATGTCGTGGACAAGAAACATGTCAGACTACACGTTGTTTTCCGACCAGTCATCGCGAGCCGTCTCACACACACACTCATTCACTCGCACATACACACACACACACACACACACACTCTCTCTCTCTCTCTCTCTCTCTCTCTCTCTCTCTCACACACACACACACACACACACACACACACACACACACACACACACACACACACACACACACACACACACACACACACACACACACACACACACACACACACACACACACACACACTCTCTCTCTCTCTCTCTCTCTCTCTCTCTCTCTCTCTCTCTCTCTCTCACACACACACACACACACACACACATACACACTCACTCACGTACACGCACTCTCTCTCTCACACACACACACACACACACACACACACACACACACACACACACACACACACACACACATGCTCTCACTCACACACTCACTCTCGCGCACACACACAGTCACACACTCGCTCACTCGCGAACAGACACTCTCACTCACACTCACTCACTCACTCACTCACTCGCGCGCCGTCGTCGTCGTCGTGGAGGACCGTTAATAAATTAAACGTCTCAGGTTACGAATGTAACCTATGTTCCCTGAGAACAGGGAACGAGACAATACGTCATAACGACGCTATGGGGAACGCCTCAGGCGTGACAGGTGTCTGAAATCAAGTATCAACTCACAGCAATCATGTTGACCGGCGACAGCCCGTGCATCATCAGCTTGAATGATGAGCGCGCGACCTGGATGTATAAAAAGGGCGCCTTGAAACCATGACAACATCCTATCGTCTGAAGGGACTGTTGCAGGCAGGCCCCGAGGCATGGCAGGGAGACGTATTGTCTCGTTCCCTGTTCTCAGGGAACATAGGTTACATTCGTAACCTGAGACGTTCCCTTTCGAAGGGAACTCAACAATACGTCATAACGACGCTATGGGGAATGAAATACCCACTCCGCCATGCTGAGGGGAGTGCATGTCCAAAGGCAGTGACAACTGTCAGAACCAGAAATTCAGAAAACACTGGAACCACTCACCCCTAGGTCACATCGGGCTGTCAGTGACAGCACTCCCTACCGGTCATAGCCCAAGCTAATGAACCAAGAAACCGCCAGAACATATTTAATGGGGGGTGTAATGGCGATCGTACCACAAAAAAAACCACTTGAGGGAATTTGAAGTCGTCTCCAACACGTACGGTGCAAGAAATCAGGTCTGCCATGGAACTAGTTTTTTCACTTTATTTTATGCAGAGTAAAATGACTTACAAACACTGCTGCTTGCATTGCTGATGTAACTCAAGCTCGTAAGTTTGCAAGCAACATTAAACATGATGTTAGCAGCTGGACATGACAAAATCCATCACACACATGCACGCATGCATGGTTGAAAAACTGTGTGGCTTCCCAGATCCTAATTCCCTGACGCTATTCACCTGTAACTTCCTCATATAGCCTGTGATGCCCTGCCTATGCCCCCTGGTGTGCAGGTGAAAGAACGTCACCCTCATGCCACTTAACCACCAACAAAAAACATATATGCGAATGATTCGTTCCCATGTTCCACCATGATGTGATGCAGTAGGAGTGTTGAAGCTCCATTTCACTCCTGACTGAAGTAATGCCTTTTGAATTTTTTGGTGATTAAGAGCAGACAGAGCCTCTCTCAGCTCACGTTCTGTTCCAACGAAATTAGTTCCGTTGTCTGATCTAATGTGCGATACCTGGCCTCTTCTAGATATAAATCTGCGCAGTGCATTGATGCAAGAACTGGTATCTAATGAATATGCTATTTCCAAATGCACTGCCCTGCTGGCCATGCAGGTGAAGATAAAACCATAGCGTTTTATAAAGCTGCGGCCTCTCTTCACTTCAAAAGGCCCGAAGTAGTCGACACCCACACTTGTGAATGGTGGGAGGTCAGGTTGGAGTCTGTCTTTCGGCAAATCTGCCATCTTTTGTTCACCCAGCTTTCCTCTAAAACGTCTACAAATGATGCAGGATGAAATCATCTTTCTAGCAGCAGCATTTGCGCTGATGATCCAATACCGCTGACGAAGTCTAGAAAGCAGATGATTTCTTCCACAATGTCCTAACTGCTCATGAATGTGGCGAAGAATGAGAGTGGAGATATGTTGGTCTTTAGCCAAAATGACTGGATGTTTCATGCACTCAGGCATTGCTGCTTTACTGAGCCTTCCACCCACTCTCAAGAGCCCCTTTTCTAACACTGGATCAAGTTTGTAAATGTGGCTGCTTTTCTTCACTCCAGATGTTCCCCCTTTCAAAACAGTGATTTCCTCTTTGAACTTATCTAGTTGACAGTATTGAATGATGGCACTTTCAGCAGTTTCAAGATCTTCAGGGGACATGGTTTGACCAGTCAGTGTGGTTCTGAATCTTTGCATCTCCTTTTCCACTTTGTTCTTTTGTTGAACTTTATCAAGTCCACTGCTGGACACAGAAGCTTGTATTTCTCTTCTCTTCTGACTCAACAGCAACAACATCTTTCTCACCTGTAGAAAGCAAGCAACTGAGATCTTTAGCCTTTTCCATGAAGAGAAATAAGTCATCAACTGATTTGTTGCATTCTGTGTATCTGTGTTGACAGTGTTTGTTACATTTAGGACATCTTCAATGACTACAGCATTTACTGTAGCCTCTCCTTTGACCTCTGGGTCATCACTGCTGATAGAGACAGAATCCACAATGTTAATTGGCTACAACAGGGGGTATATCTGGGCCAGCTCAAAGGCTTAGGACCACAACTTCCAATAGAAGGGGTCACTTCTAGGGAGTGTGGCTAGGGGACCCAAGGGACTCCCAGCCAGTCACTATTCAGGGGAGCATGCCTCCTGAAATACCACCAGGCTGGCCTGGTGATCTATACTAAGACACACAGTCTGGCCATTACCTGTCTGTCCGAAACAGAGCCTCTGGAAGTTGCCTTGGAAAAGGCATCCAGAAACCGAAGGCCTGCGAAGCTGGCAGAAACCATTCAGTTCCGGATCACAGAGACGGGATCTCCCGGAGAGTGTGACTCAACCTCAAGAACCGACAGAAGTCGTCCACTCAATCCACGGGTCTACCCAGTGTTCGCTCCGAACACTGGGGAAGTAAGAGAAGGTTCAAAACCAGAAAGGTCTACTGAGACCTAAGACCTGATGACCCCCTCATGTGGGGAGCTCCAGTACATGAGGGCTCATATCAGGAAAGCCGGTGAGGCCTGTAACCTGGCGACCACAGTATGTGGGAGCTCATACTCAGGAAGGCCTGTGAGGCCTGAAACCTGGCGACCACAGTAAGTGGGAGCTTGTATTCAGGAAGGCCGGAGAGGCCTGTAACCTAACAACCACACAATGTGGGGCTACCTTCAGAAAGACCTAACGAGGCCTGTTACCACAAAATGTGGGAGATAGCCTGAAAAGGAGGCGCCTGTCGTAAAACATTGCGACAGAAGATGCCTCTAGAGTGGGACCCAAGGTGAAGAACCTGAGTCTGAACCACGTAAAAAAGGGAATGAAGCGGAAGCGCATAACCCTTACCACAAATATGGATTTTAGAAAGTACACGAAACGAAAGTGTGTGTACTTATGCCAGTCCGAATCCAGGAAGGCCTGGTGAGGCCTCTAACCTGGCGACCACAGCATGTGGGAGCTCATACTCAGGAAGGCCAGTGAGGCCTGAAACCTAGTGACCACAACCTGTGGGAGCTTACTTTCAGGAAGGCCTGGTAAGGCCTGTAACCTGACAACCACACCATGTGGGGCTACTTTCAGAAAGGCCTAATGAAGCCTGTAGTCTGATAACCCCTGAATGTGGGAGATAGCTCAAGAGGGAAGCGTCTGTCGTAATACATTGCGACAGCAAGACGCATCTAGAGTGGGACCTAAGGTGAAGAACCGGAGTCTGAACCACATAATAAAGGGAACGAAGCGTACAGCGCATAACCCTTACCATAAATATGGATTTTAGAAAGTGCACGAAACGAAAGTGCGTGTACTTAGCCATTCTGAATCCAGGAAGGCCTGGTGAGGCCTCTAACCTGGCGACCACAGCATGTGGGAGCTCATACTCAGGAAGACCAGTGAGGCCTGTAACCCGGTGACCACACTGTGGGAGCCCATCAAAATGTGGAAGTTAGTAGAGAAAGGCGTCTGTCGTAGCATACTTCGACGACAGGACGCATCTAAAGTGGGACCCGAGGTGAAAGACCGGGGTCTGAGCCACATAGAAAGGGACCGAAGCGTACAGCGCATGACCCTTACCATAAAATATGAAGTTTAGAAAGTACACAAGACGTTCAGTCGTGTGACTTACCATAAGTATGGGTTTAAGAAGGTACGGAGCGTACGTACCAAAAAATAGATGAAGTAAAGGTGCATGTACTTCATCACTCTATATTCAGGAAGGCCTAGCGAGGCCTATAACCTGACGACCACAGTAAGTGGGAGCTCATCCTCAGGAAGGCCGCTAAGGCCTGTGACCTGACGACCACAGAAAGTGGGAGCTCGTATCCTGGTGAGGCCTGCAACCTGGAAACCACAGCATGTGGGAACCCATGAACAGGAAGGCCAGACGAGGCCTGTAACCTGATAGTCACAATGCATGGGAGCTCACATTCAGGAAGGACTGATGAGGCCTGCAACCTGACATGTGGAAGCTCACACCCAGTGAGGCCTATACCCTAGCGACCACAGTGAGTGGGAGTTCACATTCAGGAAGGCCTGACGAGGCCAGCAACCTGACATGTGAGAAACTCATAACCAGGAAGGCCGAGGAGGCCTGAAGCCTGGTGATCACTGAATGTGGGAGCTTAACCCTCTGAGGTCGAGAAACGCGCTGACGCGTTTTGCTGGATTTTTTTTCACATAGCAGCAACATAAACTTAAATTACTCCGTCATTTATGGTTATACAGAAAAAAGAAATATAAAAAAATAATCTGTGATATTTCTACTTTTGTATGTGTCCACTTACAATCAAATCAAAACATTGTGCTTTTGTAAAATAAAGAAAATAAACAGGGTGTGCGTTCTGCCTCTCCGTCGCGGTGAACTTTTTTTTCTTGAGCACGTCTATAAACTGAAACAAAACTCAGCGAATCCTTCTGACACATTTATGAGCCATATACCTTTATACACATTTAAGTGTGTACTTTTAAATGATCGGATTCAAACTGAAAACAAATATTCTCTGTTTAAGTAATTTGTATAAAAGCAACAGGATGTCCAGTATCTCAAACGCTTGCTAATTACTTTTTAATTCGACACGCCCACTTGCGCAAAAGAGATTCACATGCAAATCTCCACATGGGACGCGAACGCCCTCGTTACCTCAAACACAAAACACCAAAACACTTCACAAGTCTCTGCTTTTCGTCGAGTTTGGAAGACACGTCTGAGCTTACATTGGATTTACCCCCAGAAGAAGAAGAACGCGATTTGAAGACAAGAAAGATGTAAGGTAAGAAATTCTTACTTATTAGTTTATGGTATTGTTGCATAAACTTCACATTGCAGTTGAACTGTTGCTAGATATATGGTGAATATTATACTATTTAGACCCGTGTTTCCTGTTAAATACTGTTTGTGGATATCTGCTCAAACATAGATATGTATAACCATAATGTTTAATATTTTGGAGCGCGATGGCGTTTGAATGCATCATATTTTGGAGCGCGCTGTGGGTTTTAATGTATCATATTTTGGAGCGCGATTGCGTTTGAAAGGAAAAATGCACCAAACATTAGGCTTTATGTTTTTACTATTATCTCATTTCATATCATCATAACGAACAGTGTTGGGTAAGTTACTTTAAAAAAGTAATTAGTTATAGTTACTAGTTACTTCTCACAAAAAGTAACTGCGTTAGTAACTGAATTACATCATTACAAAAGTAACTAATTACCAGGGAAAGTAACTATTGCGTTACTTAAAAAAAAAAAAAAAAGTTTAAATATAAGAAATTTATTGGATACCCCCAATATGAAATGTTAAATGAATTAAGAACATGCTTCTTAAGAAATGTACCAAAAATAAATAAATAGTAATAGAAAATATAGCCTACATACACATACACTAGTGCATATCATTAAAATGATAAAACTCACACACCTTTACAACTGGTAGACATTCTGTATAGCCTACTTGAAGTATTTTCTTCCTCACAATATTAAGTTTAACAAAAAGTGTTCTCAATATAATACTGAACAATGTACCAACATAAATAATAATAATAAAATATAATCTTTTGGGGCTTTATTTTTATAACCTACAGAGAACGTCATCATCAGAGGTTATTTTAGCCAAATTAGTCGTGTTTGCCGCACAACAACCGGTCAAACAAATAGCCATGTTTGAACGTTCCCTGCAGGTTATTTTGGAGTTTATGTTAGGCTATATAAACTAATTAAAACATTGCATATGATACCAATATGCTACAGAGATTATTCAAATGCTGTTTCAATGATTATTCAAATGATTATTCAAATAAATAAAATTTATTTATAAATAAAGTATACTCGTTGCTCGGACACACTCGGTCTCTCGCGTAATGTCGAGCGTGTTCTCGGACACACTTGGTCTCTCTCGCGCACTGTCGAGCGCGTTCTCGGACACACTCGGTCTCTCTCGCGTACTGTCGAGCGTGTTCTCGGACACACTCGGTCTCTCTCGCGCACTGTCGAGCGCGTTCTCGGACACACTCGGTCTCTCTCGCGGACTGTCGAGCGCGCTGGCTCGCGGCATTCGCCTCGCTTTTGTCCAGTCCGGCGCCTCATAAACACACACACAGAGAGAGCCTACTCGGATGAAAACCGCTTCAGTGAGCTCAAATATAGTAACGCTGCATTTTTATTGACAGTAACGGCAACGGCGTTGTAACGGAGGAAACAGTAATTAGTTTGATTACTCGTTACTGACAAAAATAACGCCGTTAGTAACGCCGTTTATTTATAACGCCGTTATTCCCATCACTGATAACGAATGGAAACATTTGAAGTAACATATGATAATCAATATATTTTTCTCTAGCGTAGTTGTTCTTGAAATCTTTTGGAAGATTTAATTTATTGTTGTTATTATTTTATGCAGCACTGCGTAGCCTATGCCTACAAGGCACAACAAACCTGGTGTTCATTATATATTGTTGGAAACGTGTGTGTGTGTGTGTATTCTGTGAATTTTAAAAATAAATTTTAACCAGAAAAATCTAAAATCTATTCCCAAAATCATGCAGCCCTATAGTTTCTCTTGATATCAGTATGTTCACAGTTTTTTCTTTTTTTCTTTTCTTTCAGGGACCAGATGCAACTGAGTCCTGCTGACTTCAACATTCACATGAGTCTCTGTACATGAACATGGTAAAGTGAAAATCAAACACCTTGGAAATGAAAGGTATGTACAATGTTTTTAGGAATGGCACAAATGTCTCTGTCTTTGGATCATTGTTTTCAATGTGCTCTTTTGTCATTTGTATTTTTGGATTGTGTTGTGTTGTAAATAAATCCAAACAATCTAAAAGCCATTCTTTTTTAAATCTCCTCATTCTTTGTGCAAGGTTGCTCTGAATGACAGGTCCTGATCGCTCCTAATAGGGCAGTTAGGGGAGTGTCTTTGTCTTTCTCAGGTGTTAAAAGCTTACATATTAATGAGATGATCACGCCTCTTCGCATATGGCTTTGTCACACAAAACACGTCTTAGAAATTTTAAATCAATATATTGTCTTATCTGAATGAGCAGTCAGGGTGATTTTCACATAGTTTTGGAGCAAATATTCTAGGCTATGTCATTCAATTTTCAAAAGTCTTGTGAAGAAATAATCAGTATGGGTTTCATGGCCTTATTTCAGTGAGAATTTTTTTTTGTATTTTCACAAACCACGCATAAATGTCATTATCTCAAAACTACAAACTTTTACATACATGCTGCTGATATATTATTGTAGCAGAGTTTGTGCTGAATACAGTGTAATCAGACTTTAGCCATGAAAATGTCACTAGTAACAGAAAAAAACACAAATGTCAGAGCATGTCAGAACACCTCCAGGGCCAGAAAACAGCTCAGACCTCAGAGGGTTAATACTCAGGAAGGCAGTGAGGCCTGTAACCTGGCGACCACAGTGTGTGGAAGCTCATATTCAGGAAGGCCGGGTGAGGCCTGTAACCTGATAACCACAATATGTGGGGGCTATATTCAAGAAGGCCTGGTGAGGCCTATAACTTGATAACCACAGTATGTGGGAGCTCCTATTCAACCACAGTATGTAGGAGCTCATAACCAGGAAGGCCGGATGAGGCCTGTAACCTGATAACCACCTTATGTAGGAGCTCACATTCAGGAAGGCCGGGTGAGGCCTGTAACCTGGCGACCACAGTATGTGGGAGCTCATAACCAGGAAGGCCTGGCGAGGCCTGTAACCTGGCGACCACCGTGTGTGGGAGCTCATATTCAGGAAGGCCTAGTAAGGCCTGTAACCTGATACCCCAGTATGTGGGAGCTCAGCTCACTTACAATACATTACCTGCCTACCAAATATGTCCCAGGCTCTGTACAGGAGACGAGTTCTGAAAAAGAAGAGAAGAAAAAATGTTATTTGCGCACAAAACATTTTCACTCAATATAAAACCTGCGGAGTGCGGAATGAAGCATGCCAGGACTCAGAAACTCAGAAAACCTAAGTTCTACTGTTTCACAAGCCTGGTTGGAAGGCGCTCCTATCAACCAAGCTGAAGCGGGCCATCAGAGAATTCCTGAACTCATCATGGGCCCTGCCCCAGGCCTGATGTAGGAGGAGCCTGGGAGTGATGGTGGTTAGGGGGCAAGATCCAGGGAGGTGATGTCTAGCGTTCAGTTTGAGAACGTTTACTCTGGATCACCTCCCTGAGATTACGCCTCCTGCGCGCCCTGCTCCCTTTATTAGGAGGAGGGGGTGCACGGGAAGCGACACTGGCCTTCTGGGTCTGCCTGTGATCCTCAGACCACGACGGACCAGGCCCTCCCGCCTGCCTGGGCTGGGCAGAGGACCTCCGCGGTATAAAGCTCTTAAATGCCGCAGAGCGCGCCCTCGCCTCCCTGAACTTATCGACCACCGTCTCAACGGAAGGACAGAAAAGCTCAGAAGGCGAAACCGGCGAATCGAGGAGAAAGGTCTTTTCTTTCTCCGTGATGTCAGCCTGGTTAAGCCACAGATGCCTCTCCGTGGCCACCATAGCCGCCATCGCACGACCGATGGAAACGGCTGACTGTTTGGTGGCCCGGAGAGCCAAATCCGTGGTGCGCGCAGCTCTGCCACCGCGTCAGGGGGCAGGCCGGCCCCCTGATCGAGGTCCCGCAGCAGGTCGGCCTGGTAGGCCTGAAGGACCGCAAGGGTGTGCAGAACCGCACCTGCCTGACCTGCTGCCGTGTACGCTCTGCCATTCAAGCGTGATGTTGTTTTCAGCGGCTTGGATGGCAGGGTCGGAGCTCCCAGTGACGATGGCCGACCAGAGGCGAGATAGTTGGCCAACGTCTCGTCTACTGGCGGCATCGACACATACCCGTGCTCTGCGGCCCCCTCCACAGCAGCGAAACTGACCCGCTGATGCAAATGAAGGCGCGCAGAGAACGGGTTCTTCTCGATCTCAGAGTGGAGATCGGGAAGGAATGGAAGGCTCGTCCGAGCCGGTGGCCTACGGGTGGGGAGGAACCGATCGTCCAACATACCACGAACAGGTTCCTCCCGGACGCGCCTCCACTGCAGCTGCAGTCTGTTGGTGGCGCACCCCATAACGTCCACCAGCTCAGCGTACACTGGGCAGGAGGGCTGAAGTGGTTCAGTCTCAACCAGACTGACATCATCAGCAGCCAACTCCTGCCCGGCCCGAAGAGAACCAGTTACAGATCCATCAGAAAGAGACAGAACATCTTCTACATCAACCTGTAACTCACCCTCGTCAGCTGGCAGATCATCCGTGAGGTTAACGCCCCTCTCCAGCTGATCTGCCAGCTCCTTCTGAGAGCACCACGAACTCAAGCGCCGCTGAGCCTCAGCCCGAGCGGGACCAAAACCGCGGGGTTCAGATGCCGCGCTCACTTCCCTCGAGAAGTGGGACAGACGAGAGCGGAGCGTTCTCAAAGAAAAACGCTCACAGTTTGCGCAGGAAGCTCCCTCGAGAGCTTCCTGCGCGTGCTCTTCTCCCAGGCAGAACACGCACAGATCGTGTGAATCCTCCGGTGTCAGATATCTGGGACACGGGTCGGCACACTTGCGGAAGGTATTTCTCTTCTTCTCTGTACGCTTAATTTTTCCGATTGCACTCGGGAAAACACTCTCAAACAAACAAAGCAGTCCCTGAAGACGAAAAGATGTTGTCATGGTTTCAAGGCGCCCTTTTTATACATCCAGGTCGCGCGCTCATCATTCAAGCTGATGATGCACGGGCTGTCGCCGGTCAACATGATTGCTGTGAGTTGATACTTGATTTCAGACACCTGTCACGCCTGAGGCGTTCCCCATAGCGTCGTTATGACGTATTGTTGAATTCCCTTCGAAAGGGAACATGCTAGTCTTTGTGTCGTGATGACGTGAAGCATCGCAGACGCGACGTAGGTTGTCGCACACTATAGCTATGTTTCCATCAACTTGTCAATCGAATTATCTGAAGTTCGGTAAAAAAAAATATGCGAATAAAGCTGGTGAAAGTGTGTTTCCATCAAACGGCCTTAAAGCGAATAAAAACCTGTGCGTAATGACGTCACATGCTGTTTTGCGATCAAATTGGTATATCGAATTGATTTGAGACATTTTAAGGTGTTTCCATTCATTTTCGCACTGAATCACACAACATTCAAGCAAACATTTGCGAACAAGTTTTGCTAGACAAAATGGATCGCGCCATCTACCAACAAATTATCAATATTGCACAAGTTGTAATAGTGCAGAGTCCTGCACGGGTCCATTTTTGGAGACCCGCCCCCGCCCGTACCCGCAAAGTTCAGCACCAGATCTGACCCGTGCCCGCGATAAATCGCACACAAGCTAAAATCATTCCATTTAAAGTGCTTTATTTTTTATCTCGCACCTCTCTCAACATCACAATAGCCTCATGAATGGGCTAATGAGGGCCAAAGTGTGCTTTGTTTTGGGCCATTCAAGTAGCCTAGGCCACCTCCAGTTCACGCGCGAGTTCACAAATTTGTGAACGATTCCGGCGTAAAATGATTAGCACAGACACCTAACGTTAAGCCAGTGGGAAGGGTTGTAGGAACCGCGTCATTAAAAATGAATTTAATCCACTTGTCCCTGACAGCTTGGTCCGTTCTTGGGAGAGAAAACACATTTAAGTTACATGTTGATTCTGGCAGTCAACAACAGAGCAACTCACGTGTGCACTACGTTTCTGCATCTTTCGCGACTGAATATGAGGGGGAGAGGGGCAGGGGGGGCTTCCTGCAGCATAGGTCTGCGGTGTCCATATATGGTATATCCTGCCCCGTCTTGACGTCAAGTCGGGGCAGAAATTAAAATCTCGTATTTGAGTGCGCGTGCACGTGGGCTGGTTTACGAACCCAGGGGTAAACAAACGCTTCACTTTTAAATATCGGCGTCCCAGCCAGTGTATAATCGTTAGGCAATCATAACATACATTTATTCTCGTGGAAAAGAGAAAATTACAGGTCATGTCTCCTTTAAATTCAAAAAGTATCTCGTCTCCTCGTTTGTCCACTTTGTTGACACTGGCCATGTGTGCAAACCAGACAGTATATAATGGGTGCAAACTGGGCGGAAATTAACTAAAACTTCTTCTTTTGTGGCAGGTTGTACCCATAAAATGACCTAAAACTTAATCGCAATCCATTATTTATTCGGCAAATAACGTTTCCATCAGCGTTTATCGCATAAACCGTACATCGATCAAGATAAAAATCCGATGAGACCGACCGTATTTCATTTTAGTCAATATTCAAGAAATTCAATCGAATTTTACTGTTTCCATAAGGCATTTTTCATTCGATATCACATAATTCGGATAAAAACGTGTTGATGGAAACATAGCTTATGACACACTATACGAGATGAAACGATCGAATCTTGCTTCCCGACGCCCGTTGTCGTTTGCGAATCCCCACGACACCCTACGTCAAACAGATCGTGCCAAAATCGTGCTAAAATCGTGTAATCTGAACCAGGCATTATGATTGTGCCAATGTAGTTTAGAAACAGTGATAAAACACTTTGAATTAAATATAATATTTTTCTTTGATTTTTACAGCTGTTTGGGGATTATTTAATGGCGCCTCAAAATCTCTTTTTTTACAGTAGGCTACCGAAATGCTTAATATGTAGCCTAATGTCTACTTCTAATGTATTAATTTAACAGTTAAGCTAATCAAAAGCAAAATAAAAATATGAGTGTGTGTGTATATTACATGATACAAATGTTGTATTTTTGACCAATTTTAAAGTTACTACATTTTCTTCCTGGAATCCACCTTGAAATCCTACCCCCTGTTGGGATCAGGATAATCCTGTTTTTTTAGATCAAAGTTATCCAAATCCTACTGACAAGTTTTGAACAACACAAACTGAAGGTGTGATCCAGATTAAAACTAGGATTGGATTCCATGATCTAATCTGATTTCAGATTCCTTCTTTCCCTTTTGAACAACCCATTTTCAAGATTTGATCCAATACGATAACCAAAATCCGATCAGCTTATCTTTGAACAACTGGCCCAAGGGCCAATTGTTAAAAACATTTAATCTGGATCAAAATGATCCGGATTTGGCAATCCCATTTTTTCCTATTCAGGATCAGGTAATCCGTCTTACTTTTTATGCCGGTTTTTCAAAGCAACATTGGACTGGATCACCCAGTCATCAAATAAAAAATGTTCAGGGTTCTTCTTCATCTGAGGAGGAGAGACCAGCATTTCCAAGCCCTACTTTTAGGAGGCGGATCTGAAGTTTCACTTTGGTTTGCTGCAGTTTGGTCAGCTTGATTTGTTCCTCTGCCAGGAGTATCTGTGCTTCTGCTCTTTCAGTTTCTTGTTTAAGAAGTGATTGTCACAACCCTGGCTCTAGGGATGCAACATAAAGGACACAAAACAAAAGTCTGCCAATCAAAATAAAGTTTATTTAATAATAAAAGAAAAAGGGGACTGTAGGAGCAGAAACACTGCTGCTGCAGTGCTGGCTGCAAGACGAGAGAGAGAGAGCATGTGTCCAAGTTTTAAAGTGGCTGCCTTCAGGTGACACCAATTAACCAGTTGATTGCAGGTGAGCTACCTGGGGCCTGTACCATGAAGGTAGCTGAACAAACTCGGGGTTACAGGATTAGTTTTGAGTTGACAAAACCAAACCGATGCAATCAGGCTTTATTGGTACCATGATGCAGCTCATCAACTTTCTCTGTCAACTCAGGCTTTGATCCTCAAGCTATGATTACTCCACGCGCGCGTGCACATAAGTGACGTCGACACTGAACAACCAATCGCGGGTAGAGCAAGAGCGATATATTTTCCCGCGGAGGAGCAAGAGATAATCATTCAGAATTACGATGAATTTAAATATGTATTTCAAGCTCGAAACAATACGGTCTCTGCTGCCAAAGCAAGAGAAGACTGTTGGAGAAAGATTGCTGATTGTTAATGTGTAAGTTAAACAAATACGTTCTATATTTATGTAAAATTATGTATGTATGTGTAGCCTATATGTGTAATATAGCCAATTTTTATAATATATAAAAAATTATACATGCAAATTTTTTATATATTATAAAAATAGGCTATACCTAGGCTATATTACACATAGGCTACACATACATACATACATAATTTTACATAAATATAGAACGTATTTGTACTACTAAGAAAGCTAGGGAATCCTATCATAAGATTAACAGAATAATAATAAAGATTTAAAATAATTCTTAACATGTATTATATTGTATAGTACATTTGTGCAATTTGCTTTTAAAAAATTTGTTCATGTGATGTGACCCTATCAATATATCTTACCGGCAATTTTATAAAAGCCCTCTTTTACGGACATGGCCGATAAATGTCCGGGGAACACTATTAATGAAACTATTCATGTACTCCTGCAGAGCGAGGACCACCTTACGAATGGTTCGACAAACCGTGTTTTCCCCTATTGCTTCTGTGCGTCACCCACCGTGCAAGTATGTACCACTTGTGCGGCTCATTTTTTTGTGCGGCTCAAGAAGTTCGCAAAGATAAGACATTCCTTCCGCGGAAAATCTGTATCTTTCATACAAGTAACTATCAGGAAAAGCAAGGGGATTTTGTCTGGCTAAAAACTCTTTCTCTACGAAGTGCTCGTCAAACAATTTGCGCTGAGATGTCCACCGGATTTGGAAGAAAAGGTGAAGTCATTGTAACAGACACTGGGAATAAGTTACGTCACCTATATGTTTCTTTGCTCTCAGCTGATTGGTCAAACTTCAGTCTGAGATCTCGAATCCAGAACATAACCTGCCCCGGAGCAGGTTAGCCGTGTGGCGTAAGATACCATGGCGACGAACACCGATTAAAGCCAAGCTACTTTCATAGTACCTAAAACCCAGGGTTGGCGTAAAACTAAACTGAAACATAGCTGGCTAGCCACCTAAACCGGCTTCATGGTATAGGCCCCAGGGAAACTGCAACGAAACAGTTTAGAACACTCCCACATAACACTCCCACCCTTAAAACATTGCCATAGAATAACCTATGGCAAAGTCAACAAGTACATGAAGTATAAACAAGCACTTACGACCTTGACAAAGCATCCGCCAAACGAATTCCCACGAATGTGGCGGACTGAAAGGTCATATCCCTGCAAAAACAGGCTCCATCGCATTAACCTATGCCACTAACCACTAACCATCTATATGGGTGTTGCTTAATAGGGTTAGCTTGGCCTACATCAATGTCATGCTCTAGCACATTGGTACAAGATGGAACATCAGAAAACAAGGCCGGATATTGACCAATTAACTGAATAACATCAGAGCGCTCAGAGAGATTTAGATACGACAAATGAATGTCTAAATCAGCCAAGATTTTAGAATTTGGCAATCTACTCTGAGCAATCTCAGAGAAAGCAACAACTTCTACGGTCTCAGTAGATGGAGCATTCAGTGCAGCCAATGCCTTGATCTCTGTAGACCCTGTTTGATTACGGACAAAGTAAGGTTTGAGTAAATTTGCATGGCACGTGAGGGTTTTCCTTTTACGATCTGGAGTCTTAACCAAGTAGTTACACTCACTAACTTTCCGATCAATGGTATATGGACCACTATATTGAGCCTGCAATGCAGAACCCAGTATTGGTAAGAGCGCCAGCACTTGGTCTCCTGAACAAAACACACGATGTTTAGCCTTTCGATCATACCAAGTCTTCATCTTCTCCTGAGCTGCTTTCAAATTCTTTTTGGCCAGTTCACAAGCTCTACTAAGCCTAAGACGAAAGTTAGACACATAATCCAAGAGATTAGTAGGAGTAGAATGCTCAACATCTAACCATTTCTCCTTTACCAACTTCAAGGGCCCCCTCAGAGTGTGGCCAAACACAAGTTTAGCTGGACTGAAACCAAGGGATTCCTGAACCACCTCTCTAACTGTGAAGAGGAGTAGAGGAATGCCATCATCCCAGTCTCTCTCAAACTCTTTGCAGTAGATCTTCAGCATAGTCTTGAGAGTTTGATGGAATCGCTCAAGTGCACCTTGAGACTCTGGATGATACGCAGATTAAATGTTATGCTGAATAGACAACTGCTTTAACACCTGGGAGAAAAGGCGAGACATAAAATTAGACCCTTGATCAGACTGAACAACTCTTGGTAGTCCAAACACTGTGAAAAACTTAATAAGGGCTTTGGAAATGGCAGGGGCTGTGACCTTGCGCAAAGGGACAGCTTCAGGAAATCTTGTGGCAGCACACATGATTCTGAGAAGATATTGATTACCTGACTTGGTACGAGGAAGAGGTCCAACACAATCAATCAAAACATGTTCAAATGGCTCTCCAATGGCAGGAATGGGATGTAATGGAGCTGCAGGAATAGACTGGTTGGGTTTGCCTACAACCTGACAAACATGACATGATCTACAATACTGAGCCACATCAGACCTAACCCCAAGCCAGAAAAAATGCCTTAACACACGGTCCAAAGTTTTCCTGACCCCCAAATGGCCAGACAGACAATGATCATGGGCAAGATACAATATGTCAGATCGATAAACTTCTGGAACCACCACTTGAAACACACTACTCCAGTCATCCTCACATGGTATTTTTGGATCGGTCCACTTTCTCATCAAAACACCATCACTAACAAAATATGCAGAAGCAACATTTGATAGTACTTCATCAGACACTAAATCTTCAAACATGGGTGACAAAGTGGGATCTTGTTTTTGCTCAAGTATTAACTGTTCACGAGATGGAAACATCTTTCCACTCCCTGCCAAGTTCAAGTCACCTTGGGCCATGAAAGTATCATAAAGTGGTATCACCGATTGACTGTTGGAAGATTTGTCTTCAACTTGCCTCTTAGCAGACATAGCACGAGTAGTTGCACAAACAGGAAAAACTTCTGGAAATGCCAATTTAAGTTCGTCTGGACCATCTGACTTAAGGACAGTAGAGGTTACTTCAGGAACAGCTAGCACTTTCCCACCATCTAAATCATTCCCTAGAATAAAGGACACACCATCTATGGGAATCTGGGAACAAAGTGCCACAACAACATCCCCAGAGATTTAATCTGATTGGAGATTAATGCTATGTAAAGGCATAGACAAAAATCCTCCACCAAAACCTTTAACAATTACCTCTGAACCTTGAGCTGACTTTTCATTGAAGGACAAGACATCACGTAAAATCACAGATTGGAAAGCTCCTGTATCTCTCCAGATCTTGATAGCTTGCCTGTTTTCAGGGTCAGAAGACAGATACACAAAACCATCCATCAAAAATGATGATGAGCCAGCTAACTCACCTTTCTTGCATGAAACATTAGCAACTGAAGATGCCAAAGGAAGGCTTGGCACAGGGCTTACAAATGCTACCGTCTTTGCGGATTTCTGTTTCTTACTTAGAACAGGACAATCTGCGATAAGATGGCCTGGTCTCTTACAATAAAAACAAGCCCTTTCTGAAATCAACCCATCATTAGTCATTTTATTGGCAGGTGATGAGGCAAAGGGCACAGACTTTACAAGCCGAGACCTATTGTGCTTAATCTGGTCCTGAAACTCAGCCTGTTTGTCACCAAAATGTACCTTATGGGTTAAGACAAACTCATCTGCCAAGATTGCAGCTTGTTCTAAAGTCACTGCCTTCTGCTCATTCAAATAAACAGAAACCACCTCAGGCAGACAGTTTTTAAATGCCTCAAGCAAAATGAGTTGTCTAAGATGTTCCTTACTTTCCACCTTCTGAGATGTACACCACCGATCAAACAAATTCTCCTTCTGTTTTGCAAACTCAACATAAGTATCGTGAGCAAATTTTGTACAACTTCGAAAGCGCTGGCGGTAAGCTTCAGGAACCAGCTCATATGCCTTCAATATAGCTGTTTTAACCTGTTAAGCTTCACCAGTGCGTCTGCGCACTGAAGCGTTTTTTATTTTTTATTTAGTTCAAAGTTACTATCAGATTAAATGTTATACTTTGACAAACTATACATCATTAAAAAGATATAAGACTCAAGTTTCAGTATTTGACCACTATTGTATTCTGAGAAACTTATAGTGACAGTTATGTCTTCATTTGTGTCAGGAGTTATGAAATGAAAAAATACCTTTAATATGAATTATGAGCGTCAGCTGGTCCATTCAGAAAAAAACCTCTGTGCTGTCGTCATGACAGTGCTTCACAAAACAACGTCCCTCAGGGCTTTTAGCTCAAAAATGTGCAGACTTGGAGAAATATTGATATATTCTCATAGATTCACATCATATTTCTATAGACAGGAATAATATTTATTGAATTTATACCCAAATGCGTCGATGTAATCATTATGAGCGCTTCTTACTGAGATGTGCTGTGTTTTCAATTCATACCAATAGCCTGAGGGCGCTATATGCATAATAATAATCCATATATGGAGCATGAAGAAGAGCCATAATCATGTGACCTTCAAGTACGTCACTGATAGCAGCTACACAGCTAACACAGAGATCGCTGTAATATGCAGATACGGACGGTTTGAAGACAATAAACATGATTGCAATGATATTTGATTTGCCTGTGTTCTTCAAGCAATGCCAGGTATTTTTATAATAATAGATAATATTTATAATGTAATGCTAATCGATATAGACTTTTTCATCGTGCATAATTCTATAAATAATATATTTTCTGTCTGATTTTTTTTTTTATCTGAAGCCAAATTAGATCACAGAAGATTATTTAAAACACTCGACTTGCGTTATAAAGTACGTTTGGAGCACAAACATGGTTTTAATCTCATAAATGGTCGTGTATTGATGGTGTGCTAAGCTAACATGCTAGCTAGGCCAGGTGCACCTGCCACCTAGAAGTTATTATTTTATGAATTTTTTTTCTAAAGAATAATGCTTACTGAAATGTTTAGTGCATTTGATACAGTTTCAAATGTAAGTGAGAACTTTGATAAAATAAATTAGGGATTGAAACCCTATGAATAGCATGCGAATAGCCAGTCGTTAGTAACTATAATGCAGACAAAAGATATGCATATTTAGAGCCATAACCAGGCTGGAGAGGTGTGTGAATGTGTGCATGGGGAGACTGAGACTGAATGGGGCTCGTTTGCACCACAAAACAATAGAGACAATAGACTGAATAGATGACTTCGATGATGACTAAACATCAGTAGCATTTTTAGAGTCTAATCAAAATAAAGTAATTTGACATGATCTTGAAAAACATTTAACTAAATACAGAGTTTTAGACTTATCATTTTCAGATTTTAAATATAACATGGTCACACATATGGCTTTAGCTGCAGTGCATTTCTAGATTGCTACAGTGCCCACTTCAATTTTTTTTTCATGAAGATGTTTCATAAAAATAAATTTCTAATAACTTTACAAAACTTTGAAGCTATTTAAAAAATGTTTTTTCATTATGACAATAATTAACATTTACAATAAACTACCAGGTGTCAGCTTTCAAATGAGATCATACTTGTGCTTTTAGTGCAAAGGGTTCATGAACTGTATCTGTTTCAGTTTGGGTATGTCATTTCTTGGTCAAAAGTGGCGTTGCAGCTTAATAGGTTAACCTCATCATAATTAGCACTCTTCTCAAGGCTTAGAGCGGAATAAGCTTCCTGAGCTTTACCTACCAAGATACTTTGTAAAAGCAAAGTCCACATAGTTCTAGGCCACTTTGACGTGGTTGCCACCCGTTCAAAATGAGAAAAATATCTCTCAACATCTTTCTCAGAAAAAGGAGGTACTAACTACCAACTAAAATGCGAGACGTCCCGGGTTCAAATCCCGGGCGAGCCCCCATTATGTCACAACCCTGGCTCTAGGGATGCAACATAAAGGACACAAAACAAAAGTCTGCCAATCAATATAAAGTTTATTTAACAATAAAATAAAAAGGGGACTGTAGGAGCAGAAACACTGCTGCTGCAGTGCTGGCTGCAAGACGAGAGAGAGAGAGAGAGAGAGAGAGAGAGAGAGAGAGAGAGAGAGAGAGAGAGAGAGAGAGAGAGAGAGAGAGAGAGAGAGAGAGAGAGAGAGAGAGAGAGAGAGAGAGAGAGAGAGAGAGAGAGAGAGAGAGAGAGAGAGAGAGAGAGAGTGTCCGAGTTTTAAAGTGGCTGCCTTCAGGTGACACCAATTAACCAGTTGATTGCAGGTGAGATACCAGGGAAACTGCAACGAAACACAGATTAGAACACTCCCACATAACAGGCATCATCATTATTATTCGGCAAAGGACGCTTCAAGCCTCTGTCTTTCTTCCTTTTGTTAGTCACCATTCCACCCGCAACAGAGCTTCCTACTATTGAGGCATAATGGCACTTAACACCCTCCAGCAGTGCATGGGTTTCTGCAACAGTGAAATTAGGTCCTTTTGAGTCTATGGTTCCACCTCATCTGTTGTATTGAACATAGTATTTATAGGCCTTGGGCATGATTGATTTAGTTGAACACAAGCCACAGCACGTCAGCCAGTTGGTGTGTGGGTATTTGACAGCCGTCTTATATTCAGCCTTTCTCAGAGGACTTAGAGAGAGGCACTGACATGGCAGGTATTGTCCATCGCTACCACCGTTTTGGTGGAAGAGGATACCGTCAAAGGGTGTATGTTGAGCGTGCACAACCACTTGAGCAATACACCACTGAAGAACTGTATGCTCGCTTTCGCTTTGGGAATGCTGATATTAAGTACATTGCAGACCTTGTCAGGTCAAAACTTCAATGGAGAACCCGAAGGAGTTCTGTCTGTCTGTGGAAGAACAGGTCCTCATTGGTCTGCACTTCTATGCATCTGGGACTTTCTACCAAGTTGTTGGTGACAATATAGGAGTGGACAAATCAACTGTGAGTGATGTAGTGAAAGCTGAGTCAATTGCATTGGCCAGCCTGGTCAATCAGTTTGTTTCACTTCCAAAGGATGTCCAGATTGCCCAGACCAAGCACAAGTTTTTTTTTCTTTTGGGGAACATGCCCAATACTATTGGGGTTATTGACTGCACTCATGTACATATCCAAGCACCTCATGAGAGGGATTGGGAGTACATCAACCGAAAGGGGAGGCACAGCATCAACATCCAACTTGTGGGCGATGCTGACCTCATCATCACAAACTGTGTCGTGAAGTGGCCTGGGTCTGTTGTGGGTCTGTTGCAAGTGACCACACCTGCGCAGGCACGCTTCAACACTGCTCATTGCAAAACAAGATGTGCAATTGAGCGTTTAAATGGAGTTCTGAAGAGACGCTTTGCATGCCTTAACTACTTGCGAGTGGAACCACAGGGAGCATGCAACATAATACTTGCGTGTATCGTCCTGCACAACATCGCTACCAGGCGCAATGTCCCTCTCTGTGATGATGTTTATGATGCACCTGTTGAAGAACCAGACCAACCTCTGGCGTTCTGTCAGAATGAGGGACTGACTGGACGTATAGTAAGGGATGCAATGGTTAGACACTATTTTTGACAGGCTCATCTCTGATGATTGTTTCTTTGAAATTAATACACGGTGATGAATGACAGAAAAATGGAATATATTATTTTTGTTTGTTATTGAAATCTGTTTTGGGGATTATTTCATGGGGACAAGATCATTTTTATTTTTATTTTATTTGTACTTTACTATACCCCTCCACCACCCTCGCAGGCCATCCGAGCTCACTGACAACCAGTGCCTCAGACAGCTGTCTGCCACCACGCACATGTTGCGTTCACAAGACTTCAATACGCATTGTGCACCTGTTGCCATCACAGCGCCACAGCTCGTAAAGCCACAAAGCACAAGGGGGGGGGGGCCAGGCGTAACAATGACGCCACATGTGCCAAAAAGCCATGCATGGGACATCAAAGCATGTGGCATACCAACCTCAGCGAACCAAAAAGACTGTCCTAAACCAACTAAGGACCTCCATCGCTGGAATTTTTTTTTTCTCCTTCTCTCTCTCTCTCTCCCTATCGCCTCTAACAGGATGCAGGCCGCAGTGGTTCGCGAGAAAGCAGCCACACTCACCAGGTCTGGCATCCGGCATCGCACGGAGAGAGCAACCCTGAGTCCTGAACACCAAGGCAGGACTCGCACTCAACACAGTCCCTCCAAGCATGGGCAACCGCCCAGCCTGAACACCTCACCTGTGTCCATACCTGGACCGCAGCTGACGCTGCGCTGTGTACCTCCACAGCAACCGACCACGCCCTGACTCCCGTCTTGGCTTTCACCCTGTACCAGACCCTACCAAATGTGAGCAGCCACAGCAAAGCTCACAAAGCCGTGTCTGGTGGTTTCCTATGGAACCGCAAAAAGGGGGTCCCGATCCGGGGCTCGCCTAAACCTCATTTGACCTGAGTCCTCAGTCATCAGCCGCTTGCCATCGACCATTGCGCTAATTTGTTGTTCGATAAAGTCCTTCCGAGGTCTTTATCTAACAAAAAGGGGGAATATGTAACGACAATGACTATGACATGC
Source organism: Leuciscus leuciscus (assembly GCF_965113295.1). Taxonomy (NCBI): domain Eukaryota; kingdom Metazoa; phylum Chordata; class Actinopteri; order Cypriniformes; family Leuciscidae; genus Leuciscus; species Leuciscus leuciscus. The sequence continues at coordinate 23,868,632 of NC_138747.1, read as the reverse complement.
GGTCACATGCTGTTCAAATTAGTAAATCCTGATCTCCAAGTCTGCTTGAACGGTCAAAATTGCATCTTTGTGGCTCCCCCGAGGGACATTTGAGTCACATAAGGAAACCCTGTTTTCTTAGAATCCCCTCTAAAACCCCCATTTCAGCTCTGGACTCCCTGTGACTTTTACAACCTCACAGACTCGTGACATTCCAGAACACACACACACGTACACACACACACACACCAACATCCTTTTGTGTCTAACTTAAAATGTGTGTAACTCAGACTGGTATCTGAATTTCCTGTAGGTATGCGTGATTAATGTTGTTGTGATCATACAGTTATGATCTTCGAGTGTTTGGATCTGAAATGTATTTTTGAAGAATGTTCTCCCAGTAGAATCGCATCCCGTAACCCGAGCTCATTGGCAGGTCATAAAATTTGACCACAGAGCTATCCAGCCCTATGCATGAGATAACAGGGTCGCAACATTCCAACACACACACACATACAAACACACTCTGGACTGTGAAACAGAAACCCCCTACAGAAAAGGACTTTTACCCATAAAGTCACTCCTAAAGGTACTAAATATATAAATTTGTGTGTTAAGAGGTGTGTGTAACCCATAGGAAAGCATATGTCCTATTTGTGACCTTAATAGAACTGCTATTGCCTATACAAATGCATAATAATGTATCGTTGCATGGCTACAACGCCTAGATTCTATTTTTGATATCTTTGTAATCCTCTCCAGCTAACGGAGTTGAATTCCTATAACAGAATTCAGTGATGCGCATTGTTTTATAAGTTCATATGTCTGGAGAAAATCCTCTCCAGTTAAAGTCAATCATGACTCATTCGAGTGGGCGTGTCTAACCGGACAAAGGAATCTTCCCGCTCGAAAAATCTCGACAGCTGATTCGTCCTTCACGAAGGAGGGGACGGCACCTGGGACACTGATAAAAGTCCAAAACCTTCTCTTCTCTTCGCTCTCTCATCCTTCCGCTTCCAACTCATCCAACTTCTCTGGACCCTCCTCCCCGGCGCAGCGCTTCTCCAAGGAACATCTGAAGGAGGCCCTGGCCTTCTCCATCGAACGAACCCATGTTCCAGTCGTAGCTGCCGGTCTCTGCAACTAAGATTTCCAGCCTCTCCCATCCCGGGAGACGAATCTGAACTTTCTCGGTAACATCACATTCAGTGAGCCTTTCAAGCTTCCCGCGACACCGGAAGACGCAGCAGAAACAGGACACCATCCTCGCTTCTTGCATCAGCTTCAGCCTGACCAAAAAGAGCACTCGCAAGTATATTGATTCCTATAAAAGCTGTTCCAGGTGTCTAGGTCTTAGGTCTGTGGACTAAGTTACCCTCTATCTTCCCTCTATATCTTTCTTTCTTTCATTTCATGTTTTTGTGTTCGGTTAAATGTTTATTGGTTTGTTTGCATTTTTACGTACGTTTATGTTTGTAGTTTATATAATCTCTAGTGTGTGCCATTTTATTAATAAACCCATTTATACTTTTAATTGTCTCTGTGTTTGAAAACCCACCTTATAAAAGTCAATGAAACTTCAAGATCTAAGCTACAAGCTCGATATTGACTACCTTGAGTAGTTTTAATTCATAAACTCAGAAAGTTTGATATTCGCGGCCAGAAGATAAAACTTTCGTGGAGTTTAAAAGGGATACCCCTTCTTAACTGTAATGATCAGACAGTACAGAACAAGGTAATCTCGAAAATTGATAAAATAAATGTACATGCGACTTATGAATTATGACCATGCGTTATAAATATTAATATTCCCTATATTCTTGAGCTAATTCACATTTACCCCGAGTCGTTTATTGTTACAATACTGAATAGCTTAATTGTTAGCCTATGTCTACTTTATCTACTTTATCACTGTTACAACGGTTACACAAGTCAAGTGCAAAATATAAATAAAAGTATGATAAAAAAAAAATGATACAAATGTATTATTTGACCAATTTGAAAGTTTTACTACATTTTCTTCATGGAATCCACCTTGAAATCCTACCCCCTGTTGGGATCAGGATAATCCTGTTTTTTTGGATCAAAGTTATCCAAATCCTAGGATTGGATTCCGTGATCTAATCTGATTTCAGATTCCTTCTTTCCCTTTTGAACAACCCATTTTCAAGATTTGATCCAATCCGATAACCAAAATCCGATCAGCTTACCTCTGAACAACTGGCCCAATCTGCTTGATTTGGAACTGACCTGAGTAAGCATTGTTTCTGGCAATGCTGCATTATTGACATGGACTTGCTGAAGTTATACTAATGTGACTGCCTCAAGAACAAAGTTTAGATGAGATTTGCACTCCACGCATGAAGAAGGATATCATGCATCCACATCACAGCTGGCTATATTTCACTCTCCTTTCATCTCTGAATGTCTTCGCATAGCTAAGCCAAGTTACCTTTGTATGCTCATTGCTTAACCCTCTGGGGTCTGAGGCGTTTTTGGGGTCCTTGAGATGTTCTGACATGCCCTGACATTTGTGCTTTTTTCAGTTGCTTATAAACATATTAATGGCAAAGGTATAATTACACTCTATTTAGCACAAACAGGGCTACCATAATATGTGAGCAACATGCATGTACATGTTTGTATTTTTGAGAGAATAATGTTTATGCACGGTTATTGAAAAAACTAAAAACTAAAGTTTCTGAAATAAGGCCACAAAACACATACTAAATATGTGACAATAAGACTTTTGACTAATGGATGTCATTGCCTAGAGTTTTTTCTTCAATGATGATGTGAAAATCATCCTGCCCTTATCATTCACATAACACAATACATTGATTTAAATCTTGTAAAACACTTTTTGTTTGTAAAGGCAATATGCGCAAGGGGCGTCAACCATTCAACAGCATCATGCATATGTAGTGATTCACACCTGAGGAGACAATGGGGCCCACATACTTAATGAGCCATTCATTCAGGTGTGTCACCTATAGCCACAAGAAAGAATGCAAGAGAAATATATATATATATATATATATATATATATATATATATATATATATATATATATATTCTACCAAATTGGTTCACAGTTGGAAGCATGTCAATTTATTTTTTTTATATTTTTTTTCACAAATTTTGCTTGCAAATTGTATAATATCCAAGGAAAACATGTCTAGTAATTGTGCAGTTAATTCTCATACTGTATTTTCAGTTTTGGAATATGTATCCTCTCCCCAAATTTGTCAATAATAAAACACAATAAAAATTATTTAAAGAAAAGGCTTATATTTACCTTTTAAAATTTGTTTACATCTACCTTGTAAATATATATTTTTTTATTAAAAAGGTTACAATTACAACAACAATTGAAGTGTAATCTTTCTTTGTAAAAACTAAAGTATACATTAAAGGATTCATTACTTCGAATATAGCCAACATTGACAAAACATACTATATTTAACATATTAGCAAAAATTGGCAAACAAAAGCTTATTTGAGGTGGCAGATATTTTACAGTAAAAATGTGTAATCTATCCAAAACTAATCAACGTAATGTTGTCTTTCATTTGTCTGTAACATCGGTCTTTTCGTTTTTATTATAAGGAATATAAATGTTAATTTGTAATTAAATTATGTTAATTTGTAATTAAATTATGTTAATTTGTAAACATTAATGTTTTCTCGAGCTGATATGTGGGCGTTCACAGTTTGTATGGGATCGTCTCAGTCATTTGCGTTTGAATAGCGCGCGCTCTCCGTGGGAGGGGCCGATTATAACGTAATGAGCTGAGATGAGCTCGACTGGAATCGCTCTCTTTTAATACAGATTTCACAAGATGAGAATATTTGTTTTTTATATAAATTACTTCATTTAAAAGAAGAGAATTCAAGCTTCATGCCTGTGTGTCTGTATGCCTGTTTGACTGAGTATTCGCTGAGTTATTGTTCATTTTCGGACGCGTTTCAGAATGGACTTCACTGGCAGAGAGAAGGCAGAACTCGCTTCGTGTTTATTTTTCTTTATTTGGCAAAAAGCACAACACTTTGTTTTTATTGTGAGTGTACACAAAAATAATACACATTTAACAGAATCGATTGATGTATGAAACTCCTATGGAAAATCAAAGTCAACAGAGTATTTATGAGTTTCTTTTACACTGATAAAAAAAAAGCGAGCTGGTATCGCCGGCGATACAGCCGACCTCAGGGGGTTAAAAGCTATCAGGTTATTGGCAACATGCTTTGTTTCTTAAGGCTATCCAGGTATCAGTAACAATAACGTTGTTAATTGTACCATACCTGTTGCTCAAGGCAATTGTTATCGGACCATGCTTGCTACTTTAGAGATTCTAGTATTATTGCCATCATACTGTACTAAGCTTATCTGGGTATCAGCTTCATGCTTGTTCCATAAGCCAATAGTGTATTAGTAAATTAAGGTTTTTCTGGTTATATTGGAATACTCTTATTGCTCAGGCTTGTCTGTTTATCATTGCAATCCTACTTATTGCATAGGCTTACCTGGTTATCATTGCAAACATGCTGTGCTTTAGATAAAATCTAAGTATAAAATCTAAGATGTAGTTCAAGATGTAGGGAAGGAAGCGGACAGGGTCGGCTTACAGAGTCAGTGGGTGTCAGACAGAGTCAGAGAGCAAACAAACAATCGCGTCCACGGTGCTGAGGCATAACACTCGGTCCAGTACAATCAGTGCAGCTCCAATTGGTTCTGGCACCCTCTCTGAGCATTCTCCTTGGCACAGTCTCTTTGTACACTCTCTTGGCATTTCTCTGGACCCACACGTTCACCCACATGATCTCTGCATCTCTCTCCTCTTGTTCTCGTTTCCCAGTGGCTTTTATACGCTGTGTCCACGCCAAACACAGGTGTTTGTCATTCACACTTAACCCACTTACGCCGCACCTGTCTCCCGATCCTCTCTCCCGTCACAGACTTCGTTAAACCATGCCCCCCTTGCCACATACCCCCACCGCCCGACTCAGGCTGGGGAGCCATCCGGCCTGCAGCCTCCCCCCTCCTCCTGGAGAGGAAGTCGGCCACAGCCAACTGCGCCCGGGTCTCGGGCAAGTCGCAACGGCTGCGGTCTTATCAATTTGGGTACCCGGCTCGGTCTCAACATGGCGCTGAATAAGATTAGTTTAGACCGGGTAGGGGCGAGAACACGTCTGCAAATTCTGCCTGCAACCTGGCTTTGTCAGTGATCTGGGATGGTGAAAGATGATCTCCTCTCGGGGCCAGCGCGAGTGATTGAGTTTTAATATTCGCCTCTGGCCCGAGATCTTCTTCCGCACAAATACCCGTCGCCAGCATCACTGACTCCGCCTTAAATTTGACGTGCCCCGCTCCTATCCGTTCGAAGTACCTCATAATTGAGATCCCCAACTCGCTAGGTGACCTCAAAGGGCCCTTGCCACTTCACAAGTAATTTGGAACTCGATGTAGGGAGCAATACAAGGACCTTATCTCCCGCTGAAAATTCTCTCAGTCTGGTTCCCCTATTGCATAACTGGGTCTGTCTGTCCTGAGCCTGTAACAAATTCTCCATTGAGAGCCGCCCCAAAGTGTGGAGTTTTGTTCTCAGGTCCAGGACATACTGAATTTCATTACAACTCTCCGAAGGTTCTTCCTCCCAAGTTTCCTTTAGAACGTCCAGCACACTGCGGGGCTGACATCCATAAAGGTGCTCGAAGGGGGAAAACCCAGTGGAAGCTTGCGGGACCTCGCGCACCGCAAACAAAAGGGGTTCCAACCACTTATCCCATTTTTTTTATGTCTTCGTGATTGAATTTACGAATCATGGATTTTAATGTGTGATTAAATCGTTCGACCAGACCGTCTGTTTGTGGGTGATGGACACTGGTGCGAATCGATTTAATGCCCAATAACTCGTAAATTTTGCGTAATGTATGTGACATAAACGCCGTGCCCTGATCAGTGAGGATCTCTTTCGGGATCCCCACCCGGGAGATTAAGCGAAACAGGGCGTCCGCAACACTCTCAGCTGAGATGCTGCAGAGTCCACTATCACTAATGCAAAACGATGTCCACGTGCCGATCGTTCTAATGGCCCGATGAGGTCCATCGCAATTCTTTTGAAGGGGACCTGCATTAGAGGAAGCGGGCGCAATGGCGCTTTTGGGGCGGCCGGCGGATTTACCAGCTGACATTCACGACAAGCCGCGCACCACTTGCGCACGTTCTCATGAATGTCCGGTCAAAAGAATGAGATGATTAACCCTCTGGGGTCTGAGGTGTTTTCTGGCCCTGGAGGTGTTCTGACATGCTCTGACATTTGTGCTTATTTCTGTTACTTGTGACATTTTCATGGATAAAGTCTTATTACACTGTATTTAGCACAAACTCTGCTACAATAATATATCAGCAGCATGTATGTAAAAGTTTGTAGTTTTGAGATAATGACATTTATACGTGGTTTGTGAAAATACAAAAAAAAAAAAAAATTGTCAATGAAATAAGGCCATGAAACCCATACTGATTATTTCTTCACAAGACTTTTGAAAATTGTATCACGTAGCCTAGAATATTTGCTCCAAAACTATGTGAAAATCACCCTGACTGCTCATTCAGATAAGACAATATATTGATTTAAAATTTCTAAGACGTGTTTTGTGTAAGAAAGCACCTGAGAAAGACAAAGACCCTCCCCTAACGGCCCTATTAGGAGTGATCAGGCCCTGTCATTCTGAGCAACCTTGCACAAAAAATGAGGAGATTTAAAAAATAATGGCTTTTAGATTGTTTGGATTTATTTACAACACAACACAATCCAAAGATACACAACAAATGACAAAAGAGCACATTGAAAACAATGATCCAAAGACAGAGACCTTTGTGCCATTCCTAAAAACATTGTACATACCTTTCATTTCCAAGGTGTTTGATTTTCACTTTACCATGTTCATATACAGAGACTCATGTGAATGTTGAAGTCAGCAGGACTCAGTGGCATCTGGTCCCTGAAAGAAAAGAAAAAAAAAAGTGAACATACTGGTATCAAGAGAAACTAGGCCTGCACGATTTTGGGAATAAATGTTAGATTTTTCTGGTAAAAATTGCTTTTTAAAATTCACAGAATACACACACACACACACAAATGTTTCCAACAATATATGATATAATGAACACCAGGTTTGTTGTGCCTTGTAGGCATAGGCTATGCCCAGTGCTGCATAAAATAATAATAACAATAACCTATAGCAGCCTATAAATCTTCCATAAGATTTCAGTAACAACTACGCTAGAGAAAAATATATTGATTATCATATGTTACTTCAAATGTTTCCATTCGTTATGATGATATGAAATGAGATAATAGTAAAAACATAAAGCCTAATGTTTGGTGCGTTTTGCTTTTCAAACGCGATCGCGCTCCAAAATATGATACATTCAAACGCACAGCATGCTCCAAAATATGAAACATTATGGTTACCATATTATACATATCTACGTTTGAGCAGATATCCACAAACAGTATTTAACAGTAAACACGGGTCTAAATATTATAATATTCACCATATATCTAGCAACAGTTCAACTGCAATGTGAAGTTTATGCAACAATAACAAACTAATAAGTAAGAATTTATTACCTTACATCTTTCTTGTCTTCAAATCACGTTCTTCTTCTTCTGAGGTAAATCCAATGTAAGCTCACGGCGCGTCTTTCAAACTCGACGAAAAGCAGAGACTTGTGAAGTTTTTTGGTGCTTTGTGTTAGAGGTAACGAGCGCGTTCGCGTTCCATGTGGAGATTTGCATGTGAATCTCTTTTGCGCAAGTGGGCGTGGTCAGATTAAAAATAATGAGCAAGCGTTTGAGATACTGGACATCTTGTTGGTTTTATACAAATTACTTAAACAGAGAATATTTGTTTTCAGTTTGAATCCGATCATTTTAAAGTACACACTTAAATGTTTATAAAGGTATATGGCTCATAAATGTGTGAATAGTATTCGCTGAGTTTTGTTTCAGTTTATAGACGTGCTCAAGAAAAAAAAAAGTTCACCGCGACGGAGAGGCAGAACGCACACCCTGTTTATTTTCTTTATTTTACAAAAGCACAATGTTTTGATTTGATTGTAAGTGGACACATACAAAAGTAGAAATATCACAGATTCTTTTTTTATATTTCATTTTTCTGTATGACCATAAATGATGGAGTATTTTGTTTATTGAGTTTATTGTGCTACAATGTGAAGAAAATCCAGCAAAACGCGGGGCGCGTTTGTCGACCCCAGGGGGTTAAGTGTCGTTATTTGCCCTAAATGCCAGACCATGGGATTAGAATGAGCCACCTGGAAAAGCATTTCCCGACGGCTTTTTGGTACTAACAACTAGGGGTGCAACGGTACAGATAGCCCACGGTACGGTCCGTACCTCGGTTTTTGGGCCACGGTCTCGGTTCGGTACATATTTTGTGTAGAAAGAGACTGCTATTTCATCCCAAAAATATGTTTTATTTTTCTTATGAGCATAAACAGAATGTCACAGTAGGAAGAACATCAATGTATGGAATAAATTAACACTCTAGTCTGTACTGAACAACACTAAGTAATACAACCTCTTCAACTATCACTTATATGAAATACAAAATGTAAACAAACACACTTCAAAATATTCAAGTGGATCCCAATTCCAAACCTTGATAACTGGTATATGAAGTGATCAATGTGAAAGAAAAAGTGCTCTTTTACCTTTAACCCTCTGGGGTCTGAGCTGTTTTCTGGGCCCTGGAGGTGTTCTGACATGCTCTGACATTTGTGTTTTTTTCTGTTACTAGTGACATTTTCATGGCTAAAGTCTAATTACACTGTATTTAGCACAAACTCTGCTACAATAATATATCAGCAGCATGTATGTAAAAGTTTGTAGTTTTGAGATAATGACATTTATGCGTGGTTTGTGAAAATACAAAAAAAAATTCTCACCGAAATAAGGCCATGAAACCCATACTGATTATTTCTTCACAAGACTTTTGAAAATTGTATGACATAGCCTAGAATATTTGCTCCAAAACTATGTGAAAATCACCCTGACTGCTCATTCAGATAAGACAATATATTGATTTAAAATTTCTAAGACGTGTTTTGTGTGACAAAGCCATATGCGAAGAGGCGTGATCATCTCATGAATATGTAAGCCTTCAACACCTGAGAAAGACAAAGACACTCCCCTAACTGCCCTATTAGGAGCGATCAGGCCCTGTCATTCAGAGCAACCTTGCACAAAGAATGATGAGATTTAAAAAAGAATGGCTTTTAGATTGTTTGGATTTATTTACAACACAACACAATCCAAAAATACAAATGACAAAAGAGCACATTGAAAACAATGATCCAAAGACAGAGACCTTTGTGCCATTCCTAAAAACATTGTACATACCTTTCATTTCCAAGGTGTTTGATTTTCACTTACCATGTTCATATACAGAGACTCATGTGAATGTTGAAGTCAGCAGGACTCAGTTGCATCTGGTCCCTGAAAGAAAAAAAAAAGAAAAAACTGTGAACATACTGATATCAAGAGAAACTATAGGGCTGCACGATTTTGGGAATAGATTTTAGATTTTTCTGGTTAAAATGTATTTTTAAAATTCACAGAATACACACACACACACATGTTTCCAACAATATATAATGAACACCAGGTTTGTTGTGCCTTGTAGGCATAGGCTACGCAGTGCTGCATAAAATAATAATAACAATAAATTAAATCTTCCAAAAGATTTCAAGAACAACTACGCTAGAGAAAAATATATTGATTATCATATGTTACTTCAAATGTTTCCATTCGTTATGATGATATGAAATGAGATAATAGTAAAAACATAAAGCCTAATGTTTGGTGCATTTTTCCTTTCAAACGCAATCGCGCTCCAAAATATGATACATTAAAACCCACAGCGCGCTCCAAAATATGATACATTAAAACCCACAGCGTGCTCCAAAATATGATACATTCAAACCCACAGCGCGCTCCAAAATATGATACATTCAAACGCCATCGCGCTCCAAAATATTAAACATTATGGTTATACATATCTATGTTTGAGCAGATATCCACAAACAGTATTTAACAGGAAACACGGGTCTAAATAGTATAATATTCACCATATATCTAGCAACAGTTCAACTGCAATGTGAAGTTTATGCAACAATACCATAAACTAATAAGTAAGAATTTCTTACCTTACATCTTTCTTGTCTTCAAATCGCGTTCTTCTTCTTCTTAGGTAAATCCAATGTAAGCTCAGACGTGTCCTCCAAACTCGACGAAAAGCAGAGACTTATGAAGTTTTTTGGTGTTTTGTGTTTGAGGTAACGAGGGCGTTCGCGTCCCATGTGGAGATTTGCATGTGAATCTCTTTTGCGCGAGTGGGCGTGTCGAATTAAAAAAAAGTAATTAGCAAGCGTTTGAGATACTGGACATCCTGTTGGTTTTATACAAATTACTTAAACAGAGAATATTTGTTTTCAGTTTGAATCCGATCATTTAAAAGTACACACTTAAATGTGTATAAAGGTATATGGCTCATAAATGTGTGAGAAGTATTCGCTGAGTTTTGTTTCAGTTTATAGACGTGCTCAAGAAAAAAAAGTTCACTGCGACGGAGAGGCAGAACGCACACCGTTTATTTTCTTTATTTTACAAAAGCACAATGTTTTGATTTGATTGTAAGTGGACACATACAAAAGTAGAAATATCACAGATTATTTTTTTATATTTCTTTTTTCTGTATAACCATAAATTACGGAGTAATTTAAGTTTATGTTGCTGATATGTGAAAAAAATCCAGCAAAACGCGTCGGCGCGTTTCTCGACCTCAGAGGGTTAACAAACATAAATTAGCTTGTGCTTTGAATAAAAAAAAGAAGAGCAAAATAATATAATAAAAAAATACTGCATTCAGGATACAAAGTGCAATGTTATTTACTCATCCACTATTGAGAGATTCTTGTGCAAAAAGATGAGTCTATCAACACTGTCTGGTGCAAGGCGAGACCGGTTGGCACTAACGATGTCCCCAGCAGTGGAGAAAATTCTCTCACTAGGAACTGAAGTCCCTGGGACACAGAGGAGACGTTTTGCCGCTTTTGCTACATGAGGGAACTTGCACTCATTGGTCTTCCACCACATGAAAGGATCAGCATCAACACCAATGGAGTCTGCTAACCTATATGAAGCAACTTCATCCTCAACAATCTGGGAAAGAGCCTTGACCTGGTCTTGTTTTTTAAAAACCTCCCCAAATAGCTCTGCCATTGCTGTCTTCTTTGGAGGGGGAGAGGCTGACTCTTGTCCCTCTGTGGGTGGCATTGTCTCCGCTTGTCTCTGAAAGAACAATGACAAATATTTAGCATATAGAATAACAGCTGTAAATGTCTATATTTTGCTCCTGTGAACTTAGTATAATTGCCACAATAGAGAATAGTTCAACTGCTGTTTTGTTTTATTGTTGACAGATATGTACAATTATGACATGTTAAATCATCTATATACATTTTGACAACAAAAAATAATCATTAAATATACAGCCAGCCATAGATTCACAGAAAATAAGATCATCATACCTGTGGTTCATACTCCAGGATTTCTGTGGCAAGATCTTTGTAGAGTCTGTCAAGGGAGGATTCATCAAGGGAGTGCAGGGATTTAAACCTGGGATCCAGGGCTGTGGCTTTTTGGAGGTACTTCTGAAGGTCAGGGTCAGTGTACCTTCTATCCAGGTCATGTGCAATGGCTTCTTTGATAACTGTACTGTCTTCATCTCCAGGTACCATGGATTTGAGAATCATTTCCTTCAGTGGGAGGATCATTGAAATTGTGGGGGTTGTTTCACTGCTCATGAGTGTTGTCACAGTCTTCAGTGGTTTGAGTACTTCGATTAGTTGCTCTGCCATTTTTTGTTCTCCATCAGCAGGCCCGGAGTGGGTAATCGGGAGAATCGGGAGGATTCCCGGTGGGCCGCTTCACTTTTGGGCCCGTCGAGGATATATATTATTTTTTATTTTTTTTTCACATTTCAATGTCACGTTAGTTACATTAGGCTACACACGTTCCGCATTCTGACACCACAGCGCGCAGCCTCTGCATGGGTTGTACCATGTGAGGGAGTTCTCCCCTCCCCTCCTATAGAGTTGGTTGGGTCCATAACACGTCTTTTCCAAAACGTTTTCTCAGGTAGGCTACCGCGGCACCGCCGGCGCCTACCGATAGCTGGGCCGGCCCTACCGTAACGGTACGCGTCAGGGAGGATGGATGGGAGGAAAGAGGCCAGGAGGTATGGAAGCTTTGTTTCTGCCACAGAATAAAACATTTAAAAAGATAATTGCGACTTTTTATCTCACAATTGCGAGTTTACAGCTCGCAATTCTGACTTTATTTCTCAGAATTGCGAGATATAAAGTCAGAATTGCGAGATATAAAGTCAGAATTGCGTGATATAAAGGCGCAATTGTGTGTTATAAAGTCAGAATTGTGAGATATAAATTCAGAATTGTGTGAAATAGTCGCAATTGCTTCTTATAAAGTCAGAATTGCAAGATATAGCCTAAAGTCAGAACTGCGTGAAATAAAGTCGCAATTGCTTATAAAGTCAGCAAGATATAGAGTCAGAATTGTGATATAAAGTCGCAATTGTATGTTATAAAGTCAGAATTGCGAGATATAAAGTCAGAATTGTGTGAAATAAAGTCGCAATTGCTTCTTATAAAGTCAGAATGGCAAGATATAAAGTCAGAACTGCGTGAAATAAAGTTGCAGTTGCTTATAAAGTCAGAATTGCAAGATATAGAGTCAGAATTGTGTGATATAAAGTCGCGTTATAAAGTCAGAATTGCGAAATATAAAGTAAGAATTGTGTGATAAAGTCGCAATTGCTTCTTATAAAGTCTAAGTGAATTATTATTTAACCTTTGCATTATTTGTTGAACCATGGTATTAATACAAACTACACAATAGCTGAACTGTTGCTTCATTTATCCAATTTAGAAAAAGTGCTAATTTGGAATTCCACCATGGAAAAAGTGGGCCGGTCTTGGGCCTGAAACTCCCGGGCTGAAAAGTGGCCCCACTCCGGCCCTGTCCATCAGTCAACATTGCAATGCCCGTGACGTGGCTCCTCAGGTTTTTGTCCATTGTTAATGCCGAATAGATGGCAGGCTGCTGCTCAACATATCGTGACAACATGTCATGTGATGTGTTCCACCGAGTTATCACATCATTGATTAACTTGTGCTTTGGCAAGTTTAACATTTCCTGTTTCACAGCAAGTGCTTGGTTGGCTGTGGTGCTGCGGTGAAAAAAGGTGACAACTTTCCTCACTTTCCCAAGGAGGCGGGACACACCGTTGATTGACACTGCCCTCTTGGCCGCGAGATTCACCGTGTGAGCAAAACAGCCAATTTGGGGTCCCAGCTCAACAGTTTCATTGACTGCATTAACTATGTTTGCAGCATTATCTGTGGCGACGGGTATAGTTGTGTTTGGCCGCTCCAGCTTCCACTCGGTGACTGAATTTTTCAACTCCTCTGCTAAATGCGCACTTGTGTGGCTTTCATAGAGTGGGCGGGTCTGCAGCACGGCACTTTTCATCTGCCAGTCCAACATGTAGTGAACCGTCACAGTCATGTAGCTCTGTGTTGCCCAAGAAGTCCAACTGTCCGTAGTCAGTGCGATGCTTTCTGTTTTCGCCAAATCACTCTCGATGGCTTTGCACGTTTTGTCGTAAAGACCAGGGATGACAACCGCACTGAAATGTGTGCGACTGGGCACAGCATAACGTGGGTCGAGCGTTTTCATTAAATGTTTAAACCCCACATCCTCTACTACAGAAAAGCGCTGTAAATCTTTAGCAATAAACACTCCCAATGCACCGGTTATCTTTATGTGTTTCTCTGAAGAGGCCCGGTAGGTCTGAGCAAAAGCATTCTCAATAGACAATTGTTTTTTTTTTCTGCCGGTGCCTGTTCGGGTCGCTCGACTGACCTGTGTTCAGGAAGCGTTATGTCTGGATGCTTTCGCTGGATATGCTTTGACATATTGCTCGTGTTTCCTTTGGAGTATGCGACATGTGCCAAACAAAGTTTACAGACTGTGTAATTTCTGTTGATTGTTTTCCCTCCTTCGTCGTTGTACTCAACCCCAAAGCCAAAATGATTCCACGCTGAAGATTTGAAAGATGCTGGTGCATCTTCAAATTTCAGTTTTTCAACTCTGCTAGAGCTCGCCATTTCTGCGTGTCTCTGTAGCATGTGTAGCCAAACAACTAGTAGTACGAGCCAGTGAGTGACAGAAGTTAGCGTGCACAACAGTGATTCATTGGACATTAACTTGCGGGGGCGGGCTTTCGTCTGCCTGGACAGGCAAACGCACCTGATGGCGTGTAAAGCAAAAACTAAAAGGATCAGCGCGAACTCAATGGCAAAACCGAAGTCCTGCGGGACACAAGGGTAGATTGTCCCGTGCAGGGCTGACCGAACGGTCCGGGATTTTACCGTGTACCGTTGCATCCCTACTAACAACTGGGTTGTAATTTGCTTTGTCTGAGTGTCTTGTGTCACTCGATACAACCTGTCTTTAATAACTTCAAAATAGGGATAGGTGAATGGACGGTCGGGTTGGAGAGACTGACCGTCGATACGCATGTTTTAACGACTTGAGACTGCTCCAGGGGGAAAATCATCATGCAGCGAGAGAATCTGTCTCTCGATTGCGCTCTGTTCCCCTAAATCCAGGGGAAATGGATGGATGGCCTCAGCCCCAGCGGTGGTGAACCCCGTGCCCCTGGGCTGAACTCGTGGCCCCCCTGACTGGTCCGGCGCTGTCCAATTCTGGCCCCGGCCTCTGAATGGCCCTGGCGGACGGGACCTAGGGAGCGGGATAGGTCGAATGGGAGGAGGTCGAAGCAGAGCAAGAGGGAAAAGAAAAAAGAGGAGGAGAGAGAGACATTAGGGAGGGTTTCGCCGACCCAGGAGCACGCCACCAGCTGATCCTTTGCCAGTTGGATGGCCGAGTCCAGCGACGTCGGTCGTGGCACTGGACCCACTCCGCCATCTTCTTCGACAGGCGGGCGATGAATTGTTCCAGCACCACATGGTCGATGATCTTCTCGACGTCGCTTCCCTCAGCCAGCAGCCACTTGCGGCAGGAGTCCCGGAGCTGTTGAGCCATCACAAAGGGCCGGCCATTCTCGCCCAGATCCACCGATCGAAACCGCTGGCAGTGTTGCTTTGGGCTCTGGCCGAACCGCTGCATGCAGGATGGGCCTCTTGTGGTCGTCAAAGACCAGGAGGTTCTGGACAGGTAGTTGTTGGACGGCCACCAGCGCCTCCCCGGACAGCAGTGGGATGAGGCGCACCGGCCATTGCTCTTTCGACCACCCACCTGCCTCTGCTGAGTTTTCAAAAAGGTCCAGGAAGACCCCCAGGTCATCCTGGGGACCCATTTTGTTCATTGACAGGTGGGGAAGGTCGACCAGTGGCGGCGTGGCTTCTGTCTGAACCTCCCGGTCCATCCAGCTCCGGAACCTTTCGCAGTCCTCTTGCTGGCCCTGGACGAGCAACTGGAAATGCCTTTCCTGTTCGGTCCTCATCTCAATTAGAGCTTGGTGATGCTCCTGGTGGAAGACCATGAGGGATGCGATGACATTCGCAAGTTCCGGGTTTTGCATGCTGGCGGCAGCTTCCGTCTTCCTTCCCGGGTTTCGGCACCAGTGTAACAGAGTTCAAGATGTAGGGAAGGAAGAGGACAGGGTCGGCTTACGGAGTCGATGGGTGTTTTATTGAAACTCAAAGAAAACAAACAAACGTGCCAACGAAGGCGAAATCCGCTTCTTGTGGGAGAGGCAAGTGCTAGGCGGTTGCCTGTTTGCAAGATGGCTGATGTTGATCGATCATTCATCGAGAGAGTCAACGCTCATATTTGCTCTGGAGAGCAGAACAGCGGCGTAGGGGTCATCGTTGCCGTACTTAGGTTCACCAGACCCTCGATCTGGAGGCGTACCCCAGTTTGGCGAGTTTCACCACTTGCTCCAGGAGCTGTGCCTGGATGACGGCCGCTTTCAGCGGTACTTCCGCCTGTTCCGCGCCCAGTTTGATGACCTGTGGTTCCGCATCGGAGCGAGGATCACTCTCGCCCTCATCCACCTAATCTGTAATTTTATTTTTGTTTTGATGATAAATGGAGCCAGCCTCCAAAAGTAATTAACCTGTCCTGTGATTTTTTTTCTTTCTCACACAACACTGTCCAGACACGAACTGTTCTTATACACTAAAGTATGTTGATTGTATTTACATTAGAATAATAATGTTTCATATAATCTAGATTTAGATATGGAATAAATAGCATTCAGTACACAATGAATATGTCTCATATATTGAAATCAAGTTTTTATGTGATAAAAGATTTGCTTTGTTTTTACTTCACCACGTGACAGCAGCAAGCAGGCTCCTGATTGGTTAACGTAGCACGAACAGACGCCAAAGTTCAGATTTTTCAACTCGGGCGTCAAGACGCGAATTCGCGTCAAATGATCCACGTGGCGAGCGTTGTTAAATTATCTCATGTATGGTGTTTGAGATCTCCGCTGGAAGGGGCCGTTCACATATCGCGTCTAAATACTGTCTCTGACAACTGCCGCTGTCTCCTTCTTTCCAAAGCGCTTGCGCTCCTGTGGCGCAACCATGAACTGCGCTCTCCACAATGACGAGGAAGGTTCAGTAATGAATTTCCAACACCGAAAAACGCTTGCTGTAGCTCTGCTACACAATTTATTTATGGAGAAGAGAAACAAAAAAAAAACCTGTAGTGTTTGGGTGCACCCCATCCTTCATGTTGACTGAGCTTTCAATGTTGTTTTGGAAAGGGTGAAGCTGATTGGTTGGTTCTTGTCACATGACCTGCGGTGCGCTTGCGGCATTCTGAAAACAGGGTTTCTGCAGGGTTTGGTCAGTCAAATTTAAGACTTTTTAAGACCTTTTTATGACCATTATGATTGAAATTTATGACCTACGCGAATTACGAAAAATCATTAAAATTCCTTTCAAAAGTTTTTTTTTTTAATTGACTTTCATTGAAAGTAACAAGATGTATTATTTAAATGCCTAAAGACAGCTCCAACGCCTTCTTACCCAGTGTGCAATATGCTTGATACTGATTATTTGCAACAGGCTTGAGCCAACTACTAAACACACCATCTTTGAGCCATGGCTCGTTAAATGTACACTTTCCCATTGTGATAGACCGGGAGATTTCAGTTAGGGCTGGGCAATATGGCCAAAAACAATTATCACGATAATTGTTTTATATTAGTCAATATCGATAATTATCACGATAAATGTCAAATCTTTATTTCTTTCAAGTTTAAAGGCAGACTGTTGCTTTTAAGTGAAAGTTGTAGAAACCAGAGCTTTAATTGTGGTTTTAAACTAACTTTACTCTTTATTGTCAGAAAATATAATGACAAACACTTGCTAAAACAGGTGAACATTTCACAAATCTGAGGTAGGACATTCAAACATTTGTCATTTGTCCTTAACAAAATAAATATCTTTATTGGGAAAATAATTACTTAGTTTCTGCATGTGCTAATAGGGGCTAATAGCAAATAAGTCTTGAAACAGGTTTGTGTTGCCTAACTTTGATGGCACGTATCTTCAGGAAATGTATGAAAAACAGTAGCCTAAATACATTATTAAATACTGTAAATATTCCATTAGTCCTTTAATACATTATCAGCACTAATAATATAATAAAATTCAATATGTATATCCCACATGGTGCAGTTAATATTACTAGGCTAACGTTACAGTAAATCCATGATAAATGATGGGAGATTGTAGACGGAAAAGCCTTCAGACTGTATCGTTGTGCAGAGTTTCTCCTGTTGGTCAGCGCTGTTTAATCTGGTTTAAATCACTGAGACAGTGTGTTCTTCGCTGAATTCAAGCACTTCTCACTGGATCTTGTGACCGAGACCGATCAGAGTAAACGCATCAGTTCTATTGAGCTCGCGCTGCGCTGCCGTTTGGACTTGGAGCCGAGCGGGTAAATGGTTCGTGTGGCGCGCGTTTCAAATGAGCGTTCCGCTTTTGGCGCATTTAACCTGTGCATTTAACATTATGCCGCCAGCGCATTTTCAGGGGGAAAAAGCAATGGTAGAACCAACGAATGAACGAGCATATCAATTTAAGACGTGGCTAAATTAAATTTATGACCTTGTATGGAAAATCCGGACGTTTTTATGACTTTTTATGGCCTAAAATTCTGATTATTAAATTTAAGACGTTTTATGACTTTTTATGACTCCGCGGAAACCCTGTGAAAAGTTGAGATTTTTTCATCTCGCTGTGCCTGGAAAAATTGCTTCTATTATGAGCACGCTTTCCGCGCCTACATTTAAAATAACAAAAATTAGTGCGCAAAAGACGCGATAAGTTAATGACCCCTAATGCGATCTCATGCATAATACAGCACAGTGATTGGGTTAAAAAAGTTAATTCTCATGAATAAATGGAGAGAAACGGTTGACATCAGCTATTTTGTCCAGCCCCTACTGGAGCCCAGCAGCCAATCACAACTCCGGATCTTGCCGGTATTACGCATTGACGTCAGAATCCGTGACATTGCGCCGACTTTGCTTTTCAAACAGGAAGACAGAAATCCCTTTAAAAAAATGCAAAAATAACAAATTTCCACTTATGAATACATTTAATGAGTACCTTATAATACTAGAAAATACTAGTATTTTCAACGATGTGCAGTCTGCACATATCTGCTCACATCTCAAAACATGTGTTTTGGAGTATCATGAGCCTTTAAAGCTTTCCAGTTTGTAACACTCCCCTAAACAACTCAGTGGAGTTTACACTATAAAAGGAGAACATTCGTCCCATTGGAATAAATCAAAAGAGTATTAAACACAAAATACGACAAATGGTATAGCAAAAAAAAACAAAAAAACACACAGTGTCTTTATAAGACAACAGTATAAACCCAGTAAACCAATTGAACACTCGTGAATAAATGTTTGTGTGTGTGTGTGTGTGTGTGTGTGTGTGTGTGTGTGTGTGTGTACAAGTTTCTCAGTCCAGGCAGCGCGTACTATTTGCAAAGTCAGATCAGCCTCACCGGCAAGGATGGTAAATCCGTGAGCAGAATCTATGGTGTCTCCAGCTGTTTAAAGTCCCCCGGATGAGTAATCCACACTCCAAAGAAAGGATATACTCCACAAAGGATCGACAGTCCACACTCCAAAAACAGCCAGGCAAAAAAGACAGGTAATCCACTACGATCGTGTCCGTATCGTGAATGAATGAGCGCGCTCCCGATCGCCGGTATGCCGGTCCTATATATTTAAAAACACCCTCTCAGTTCCTGTTTGGGTGACGGCGCCATTTCGCCTGACGGAAAGCGTAAAGTCTCCAGGGTTGCTTTTGCTGGGACGGGCCAAGAAACTGCCGTCCACGCCACGAGTGAGTAGAAGGTTCTCCTTGCCTCCACTCCAGTGATGTTGGGGTGGAACCACCTTCGGGATGTCATCTCTCCCTCACTCTGTTTACTGTATTTTCACTCAGTTTCTAGGTAAAAACTCAGCTTAAATCGACAGTCCCGTGTTCAGCGCCTCATACGGCAGCAGGTCTTCTCCCAATTTAATTCTTGTAACGCTACCGATTAGGCCGATTGTTACAAGTTATTATTGGCAACATGCTTGTTACTTAAACTTTTCAGGTATTGGCAGCATGCATGTTGCCTTAAGCTCATTCAGGTAACTGCATTTAAAAGGGCATGCTGCTTTTCTCAGTTACTTGTAACAGAAGAGCACCCATTCACTGATACTTTCCTCCTGTAAGTTCTGAAATGTACTTTTCTTGTCTGTCTTTCTTTTCCAGAATGAGAAAAGAAAAATTAGCATTTAGATTTGTTGCTGTCATTTTGTGTTTGGGGGATATCAGCATATGGTTTTGTATTGGGGGGTTATCGCTGCTCTCTCTGCTCTTATCCATGCTAGGCTGCATGGATGCGCAGGGAGTTCCTGCCCAGAAAATAACCATACCACCAAACCAAACTGTATGCTAATTGTCAATCATCTTGATGATAGTGGTCCTGACAGAAAATACTTTCAATTTAAGAGATTAAAATGAAACATACTCTACTCAACTATGTGAATGCTGAAGTATTTATTTACATAAGCTTGATTTCACACGTCACGACCAGGAAAGCATAAAAGCACATCCGGAATGACCTGCGTTAGCTTCTGTGACTCAGCAAGTGCTCTGTGTTCATAACTGTCTGTCTTATTTATTGTTGTTTGTCGCAATATAGTACAACTCAATATATCTAAAGATTGGCAAATAAACAAACATTCAGATCATGTGTCTTCAAGGGGGCTGACTGTGAGCATTGTGAGAGGCTGCTGCTTCGCATGCTCCGCTCTCGCCTGTCACTCTTTGAGGAGTGTGTTCAGGATAGCGTTCCCTGCGGTTCGGCTCAGATCGCTCAGATTCTCAGCCAAAGCCTTCTAAGCAGAGACCAATCTGAGGAATGTTCTTCTCATGAAGAAGGCTTCGGCAAAGAAGAAGCCCTGACTCCAGTGGTGTCAGGCTGCTGGGGGCAGCCTTCACCGGGCTGAATTTCACCAAAAATGTTGATGTTGAAGCAGATCATGATTTAAATCAGATCCGAAGACTGGTTTGTCACGATAGATGTAAAGTATGCATACTTCCATGTCTCCATCCTTCCACAACACAGGAAGTTCCTGAGGTTTGCTTTTGGAGATGAAGCATACTAGTATCGGGTTCTTTCATTCAGCTTTGCTCTATCACCCCGCACGTTCATAAAATGGGTGGATGCAGCTCAGACGCAGCTGACTGTTCGGCATCAAGATGATGTTCTCGCTCATATAAAGAACTTGGAGTTGAGACTGAATGCCAAGAAGAGTGTGCATTCTCCATTACAGAGGACCACCTTTCTCGGTGTGGTGTGGGATTCAGTGATGATGCGGGCTGTGCTATCCCCTGCTCGTGTTGCTGCTATCCTCACAGTCGTAAAAGAGATAAAGCTAGGCCAGTCACTCACTGTGAAACAGTTTCAGAGACTGTTGGGTCTGATGGCAGCTGCGTCCAACGTGACACCTTTTGTGTACCTGTCCCTATTTCGTGAAATTCCTTTTTTTTTATTGGAGAAATTTAGTTTCTTTTTATTATTTTTGGAATTATTGAATATTTGTTAACCCTTTGATGCATACAGTTACACTGGTGTGATCAGTCTTGGCTGGTCCCTGGAGCGTACAATCACGCCGGTGTGATTAGAATGTTCAGTGTATCACGTGATCAACTGCTAAATTCAGATGTGCTTTTGCTCTTTGGCTAGTGCTGAGCCAGAGACGGACGCACTCAGCGCTGTCATATATCACAACTATTCAGTGTTTTCAACCACATGAGGTTTATTTCAGGTTTCAGACATTTAAATACACATAAGTACTAGCAAAACAACACATTTGTAGTTTGTAAAATGCACACTGATGTCTATGGAAGTAGCAACAATAATTATTTGTATTATAATTTGACTAAGTGTTTTATTTATATCAGATACACATTGTATAGGAAAATACTGTTTGATAGAACGGCTTGGTTTGTTACCACAGTTATCTGCGTGCTTCCTCGGCAATGAAGTTCCACATTTGCGGCTATCCAACACGAAAATGCATGCAGCAAAGCCTTTCACAATATTGTTTTCTTCAGATAACTCCAAATTTCTCCCACACACTGGACTTGATATTTGATGACGTATTGTCGACAACTTTACAATTTCCACTAGCTATTCTTTTCTTCAACTCCTCAGCATCCATCTCGACGACTGTAAGTAGATCGCGTGCGCGGTTATGAGGAATTTTTAAAAGTGAAAGTAACCTAGGTAACGTTATAGATCCTGGGAGGGGCGTGGCGCGTGGGCACAAATAAACTGATGTGGATTTTAAATTATTTTATCAACTTGAAATACAGGAATATTTTTGTGTTCCTAAAAATATGCATATATTTTTACGTTTGCATGTGATTGTTTTAAACCCGTGTTTAGACCCGTGTTTCCCCCGTGTCCGACCCGACCCGCACCCGTATCCGACACAGTTGGATAGTTTTCACCCGTTTGAGCAAAATTTGCGGGTCACCCATCGAACCCGTGCATGACTCTAATCTGGAGGAAGTTTGGCCAGGCGGACGTGGACCTATTTGTGTCTCAAGAGAACTCACATTGTCCCCTTTGGTTTTCCCTCACTTATCCAGCCCTACTGGGACTGGATGCCATGGTACAGCCATGGCCGAGGCTTCGGCTGTACGCATTTCTCCCGATCGCTCGTTTGCCGGAGCCTGCTGCCGTCCGCCATGATGGAGAGGAGCAGGGATCGGGGGACTCCTGCCAACTGCCCATACCTGGAGGAGCCGTCAATGTCCATCAGGCGGCAGAAGAGCATCGAGCCGTCCACCGAGGGCTATCCAGCACCACCACCAGGCACCGTGGAGACGTTCACCCAGCTTCCACAAGAAGCCCTGAGTTCCTCCACCGTTGTTGACGTCAACACCAGAGTTATGCGCGTTGGCTAGATGCATCCATGTGCATGGTTTCCCCCTTGGGCGACCCCCACATGTGTATTTCTACTGTAAGCCTCTGAGCATGTGTCTTTCCCTTGGCAAGCCACCTTGCCACCCCTGGGGTTGAAACATTCCACTCTGCGGGCTGGACACCCCAGTATTTCTCCATATGAAGCCCGCTCGCATGTGTATTCTGTAAGCATGTGTATATATATATATATATATATATATATATATATATATATATATATATATATATATATATATATTAGGGCTGGGGGAATTAACGCGTAGGCATGTCTCGTGGACGATGCCCTAGCGGAAGTGATGGTAGCCACCAACGGTGGTGGTAGGGTACTCAAACCTGCCTCGTCCCGTCCAGGAGCCACACGTGGAGGTTCCATAGATCGGGACGAGGGTGCCATAGGGTGCCCCGTCTCTGAGAAAGGAGGTCCTTCCTCAGAGGGATTGGCCAGGGAGGTGCTGTCACGAGGAGTACTAGATCGGAGAACCAGGTCCGGGTAGGCCAATGAGGCGCAACCAATATGACCTGCTTCTCGTCCTCCCTGATCTTGCACAGACCCTCACTGGGGGAAACGCATACTTGCGGAGTCCCCGAGGCCAGCTGTGCGCCAGTGCGTCCGTGCCGAGCGTGCCCTCGGTCAGGGAGTAAAACAGGCTGCAATGGGAAGAGTCGTGGGAGGCAAACAGATCTACCTGTGCGTTGCCGAACTGTTCCCAAATCAGCTGAACCGTCTGGGGATGGAGTCTCCATTCTCCAGGAAGAGGCTGAAACCGTGAGAGCTCGTTGGCTGCACGATTCAGGTCTCCTGGGATATAAATGGCCAGCAAATCAAGGCAATTAACATGCCAAAGGTGCTGGGGTCCTGTTCAGGAGCCCGCGGCAGCATGTCCATTGCACATGGCACCCCAGCCCGTGGTGAAGGCATCTGTTGAGACTGGAAACTCATTCTAAGGGCACTCCGGCCCGTAGAAAGCTGAGGTTCATCCACAGGGTGAAGGTCTGACAGCAGGTCGGAGTAACTGGTACTCAGAGCGTGTCTGGTTGACATGCCCACCTCGGAACTTGATCACGAAGCCAATGCTGAAGCTGTCTCATATGAAACAGTCCGAGCGGGTCTGCCGCGGCGGATGTCATATGCCCCAGGAGCCTCTGAAAAAACTTCAGTGGAACCGCACCGTTGCTCTGGAATTGACTCAGGCAAGTCAGCAATGACTGTGCACGCTCGCTAGTAAGCTGCGCGCACATGGCGACCGAGTCGACCATACCGAGAAAAGAGATCCTCTGCCCGAGGGAGAGTTTGCTCTTTTCTCAGTTGACCCGAAGGCCCAAACGGGCGAGGTGCCGGAGCACCAGATCCCTGTGTTCGCAAACCTGGTCTCGAGAGTCGGCTAGGAGCAGCCAGTCATCGAGTTCAGGATGCGAACCCCGTGTTGCCGGAGTGGCACAAGGGCTGCCTCTACAACTTCCGTGAAGACGCGAGGAGACAGGTTTAGCCCAAATGGGAGAACTGTGTACTGGTATGCCTGCGCCTCGAAAGCAAACCGTCTGTGTCGAGGAAGAATGGAGACATGAAAGTACATGTCCTTCAGGTCGATCACTGCAAAGCAATACAACGGACGAACACATTCGAAAATGTGTTAGACTGTCGACATCTTGAATGGAAGCCTGTGAAGGGTTCCGTACAAGACGCGCAGGTCCAGAATTGGACGTAACCCCCCGTTCTTCTTGGGTACAATGAAGTAGGGGCTGTAGAGGCCGGACTTCATTTTGGCTGGAGGGGTGGTCTCGATCGTACCTTTCGTCAGTAGGGTGGCGACCTCCGCACATCATGACGGGCATGGCTCCCCACCACGGTATAGCAGATTCTCCGAAAGCGGGGAGGAGACCGTGCGAACTGAATCGCATAGCCGAGCCTGATGGTTCTCGCGAGTCAGTGGGACAGATTGGGAAGCTCCAAAAACTGAACCAGCGGGGTCATGTGAACCACAGACGTACCCATGATGGGGCAGCGAAGCGGAATAACTGGCCCGAACGTGGGAGGCGGAGCATCCCGGTCTGGGGGTACGGTCATATGCCGCGTCCTGACAGAGGAGGCCAGGGAATGTGGGCTCAGAGATGGGAATATCAGTTCCTTGTAAGAAGAGGTTCTCCCTCGGCCCTCCATCGGGGCTGGTAGGCTGTGGGCCTGACCTCGAAATTGTGAATTTCCCTGATCCCTGCCAAGGAACTAAGTAATTTGTTTACAGATGGCATGTAAAAATTTGTATAAGTAGTGTAAGCATTGTTTCCAACGTTGATGTGTGCACATTTGATGAAGATATTGATTTAAACTCTTACATTTTTAAACGGACAAATTTGTAGGACTACTAAATCGTAGCGTCAGAAAACGTAAACAAATCACCCGTCTCCTTGACAACATGTCACGTCTCCCTGACAACCAGCATAGTTGATACCGTAACGTTGCTCTCTTGATAACGAAACCTGCTATTAAAATAGGCTTTACATACTTTTTGCCTACACGAGCTATACTATATGTTGTGCACTTACCGTCAGAAGACCTCAAACGTTATTGATCACCCGTGGGTGGGCTTTTGTCACCTAATTTTTTTACATAGACCGCATAAATACAAAGCGGGACACGATTGACAGCCGGTATGCGACAATATGAAGTGCTGTATACATGTTGCTTCTAAAGCAAAAAGCCCAATAACCTTATTTTCTCAAACAAGTTGGGCATCATTTGTTCAGTATGCCCAGAAATGGGTTAACCTCAACACTGCTGAGAGTTTAATAGCTGAAAAAGCCATAGCAACATTTAACTTAACAGAAACCTGGAGAGACCAAGATGTGCCAGTTAATGTGGGCCTCCATAGGGAATGCTACACTCTAAAAACTCCTGGGTCAAAAATAACCCATAATGGGTTATTTTTGACCCAACTCCTGGGTTAAAAAGGGACCAACTAATTTATGGGTTATTTCAACTCAGAAAATTGGGTTATGCTTTTTGACCCAAATTATGGGTTAAATACCTGACCCAAATGTTGGGTTTAAAAAACCCAACATCTGGGTAGAAATAACCCAAAAATTTGTTGATCCTTTTTTAACCCAGGAGTTGGGTCAAAAATAACCTAACTTGGGTCACTATCCCAGTATGCCTTATTTCAGAAAATAAAACTTTGTTTTACATTATATTACACACTTCAAGCACTTTTACATTTTTATTGCATTAAATAAAAATCTATAAGAAAAAACACACACTTGGACATGTTTATTTTCATATTTATTTTAGGTCACACTGTAATAACAATATTAGAAATAAAAAAAATAGAACAATTCACAATGCTCCAGCACCTGCCCTTTTGCCCCTTGGTGCCCAAAGTGCCCTTTTGTCAAGACAAAATTTCCTCTCCCTTTTTTTTTATTAAAGGCCCTTTTGTGGATGCCTGCCCAATCTAACTATTAGTAAAATTAATGAATAATAATGTAGCCATAAATAAAAAGACCCACATGATGACCTTTCACCTTACGAACTCATCCGGGACGATTCCTCACGCTGCACGCGCATTTTTTAATTTCGCAATACCAGAGGATATCTTCAACTCTGCGGCTGCTGGTAAGTGGTGTTTCATTCTCAGCGAAGTGCTTTTGATGTTTGTTTACTTATTATTATTATTTTACAAGAACGACGTGAAGAGAGCATGCAGACAGAGATGTTGTTTATATTGCTGTGTGTAGGCTGTAGAAGTAACGTTAGCTTGCTGTTTGAGAGAGACAAGTTTCAGAGGGTCTGGTCTTTTTATGTTATTTGACTAAAAACTATTATTTATACTTTAAACTATTGTTATTATTTCTACAGTATTAATAAAAAAAAAAAACGTAGAGTGCCTTAAAAATTATCACAACACTGGTAAGGCTTACCAGTATCTTATGTTTTGTGTGCAGCAGCCTCTGTGAACATCTCCCCTAGCAGCCTGGGCAGAGTCTGCAGCTTTACAGCAGGTCAGTGAGCTAGTGAGCCAGTTCCAAACACTGTCAGCAATCTTTACATCTTGTCATGGTCACATACAAATTGTTTAATCTAATATATCTCCTATATGTTTGTTTTAATGTCTACAGTCTCAGATCAACTCCAGCAGTATCATCATCATCATCATCAGCAGCAGCAGCAGCAGTAACAACAACAACAGCAAAGGCAGCAAACTCACTTAAGGACTTTAGTAAGAATTTACCAGAACAGGTACCACATTAATGTTAAAAATCTTGTAAAGTATTAATTGCTATGTTTTTATTTTCATTGTATAAATGTAACTCTTGTATTTTTGTAAATCAGTTTATGCCATGAAAATAGCCACAGATGCTGACATGGCATTAAATAAAACTGTACTGTACTGAACGAAACATGGGCCACGTTGATTTTGTCCTACACAGTTTACTATTACAGCTGTTCTTTATTATTCTGTTTAACAGAGAAGCAAAAATTCATCAGGTTGGGACAACTTAAGATACTTCAGTTTCTAATCCCAGAGTTATTAATAGGTGCACATAATTATTTATTTTTTTACTCTTAAACTTAAAATTAGTCTTTTCTGTTCTGTTTCTTTTTCAAAACTGCATCAATGCATTTGCTGCCGTATCGATACAGAATCCTCCATATTGATATATTGCTGTATTGATATTTTGAGCACAGCCCTATTTAAAGCCTTGTTCCATGTGCCCCCTTTTATACTTTGAGCACCTGCCCCTCCAGAGGTCTCTGCACGGCCCTGCACAGCTGGTAAACATGACTCAACTATTGTGTTGCCTCGTCGCTCTGTAGCCGCGGCTATGGGGCTCGCACACCGGACGAGAAGCGCCGCGTCGCGTCGCGTCTAGGACAACTCGAGGTATCGCTCACCGGACGTGCACTCTCTCAAGGGGCTCGCACACCGGACGCGAAGCGCAGCGCCGCGTCTTTAAAATTCGAACACATTATTCTCTATGAGTGTAACGGACACACACACACACACCGGCGGTCTGTCCGCGGCACCCAGCAACGGCTCAGGACCGTGTTCAAAATCGCGTCCGGTGTGCGATAACGTTACCTCGAGTTGTCCTCGACCTAGATGTTGTCGTGATAGCCGCGGCTACATGCCAACCACAGAATTACCACGGCTAACACTAGTCTCAACGTAGCAACGTATTTGCTAAAATGGTGCTAAACTAGCAACAGGGACATGGACACAGAAAAGTTAACATTACATCAACACTGAAAATACTCTCTTACCTTGAATATAGATGAAGTTGCACCGATGAAGCACAGGCCAAAACGGATCGAGCGCGAAGCAACGATTATTTCAAACGACTGTTGTGAGAAAATTCCAGAACAACTGCAAGAGAGAGAGAGAGAGAAAGCCAACCCTATAACCCAGAACATGGGTTACTCTTTGAAAAATAACCCAGAAACCCAAACAACCCATGAATTGGGTCAAAATATTAGCCCTATAACCCAGAAAATGGTTACTCTCTGAAAAAATAACCCAGAAAATGGGTTGAAGAAATAAACCAGGAGTTTTTAGAGTGTACATGCTCTTCACCAATAAAGATCACATTGCAAGAGCATGTAGGAGGAGAGAAAAGGCAGCCAAAGATACTGAAGGTATGTTTCAAATCCATCAATTCAACTAATTCTCTATTAAGATAATTGTGTATTGGTGCATCATGTAGCTATGTATGTGTGTATTGTAGTTAGTTTAAAAATGTATGTTAAATAAACCTCACACTACCAGTGAATCTTAATTACACTATGTGATTTTTAATTAATGTATATTTTTTAACACTTTGTATCTTAAAATTTGTATTGAAAAGCTGGACATTTAACAAGGGCAAAAAGCATAGATTAAATATAAGATTAGAGTGAATAGTGTAAGGTTGACAATGAATTGAACACAAAAGTCATTGTTTTTTTTAGGAATGTTTTATTTGAAACAAAGACATGGTATTCTTCCAAATCTAAACAATGAGATTACTAGATTAAAAGTAACCAACTTTGATAAACACATTCTTTGTCCCCTTTGTTCTGTCCCCTTACCTGGTGTACCATAACCATGTAGATAAAGCCTGACTGCTGCCAGAGGAAGTCAGTGATGACACTGCATCCAAGGTAATACTCAACACTGTACTATTTTGATACACATTACATAGCCATTTTTATGAGGCCCATCAAATACAAATAAAAAAAAATACTATTTTGTATTTCAAATACATATTTTACATACATGTATCAAAAATACTGTCCATGTCTACCTGACCTTATACTGGAATATATACCAAAGTACTTTCTATTCCTCTGTTCTACAGGAGAAGTTTGCAAAGCCTTCCAGACATACCTCCCCCAATGCAGCATGGATGGAGGATCGAGGTACCCTGGTAATCCAGAGTTCTCGCGAGAGCACAAGTTGAATTGACGCGTTTCCCACACTTTGTCTGAAGGCACACAGTCTCAGGCTTTGAAAACCCCTGATCTAACGTTTGCCTTACTGTAACGTTAGCCAACTATACAAAACAAATCCCACCTGGATGTTGCCTCATGGAGATACCGTTAATACGTTGCCTACTTCACCCAAGTGAGGTGTTCCAAGAGCGTCTGCCTTCTGCCCTCCAGATGTAGGCTCCACTCCATAGACTGTATATAAAAAGCTCCACTCTAAGGTCGGCTCCAACCGTCAGGACAGGAAACACATGCAAAATATACAAAATACAATGTGTGATTAGACAGGAAACAGGAGATAACGTAAGCTAACTATTTTTTTATAACCGTGTGTGTTTTAGATCTCTCCCTGCCCCAACATAGCTGATTCAAACTGTCAACTCATTATGAACTCCGGAAGCTGTTTAAATCATCTGTGTTGGAGCAGGGAGATGTCTAAAACAGGCAGGACAACGTGTAACTTACTCCTGGAGATGTTTGGGAAACACTGTCGCAGTACATAAGCTTAACTTCAAATAAGATAAATTCATACAGCTAGTCTACACGGAAGGGGCTGAACGATGGAAAAAACTTTAAATCTTAATTTTATCTTCTTCTGGACGACAAAAAACCCAACTTCAGCGTCATAGTCAACATTTTAAGACAAATGCAAATATGCCCTTGCTAAACTCTTTACAACAATAAAGCCAAACACACAATTAAATAAATAATTAGCTTGCGGTATCCACAGAAAAAAAGCTGATCCTACCATACTAAGTTACTTCAGGTGCTAACGCTAGCCAACGTGTTGTATACTACATTTAAAACGACAAATAGCTTAACATTACCCACGTGTTTAGCATTCAGTACTTTGCTTTCATTAGTTGTACAAATACTGATAGCGGTAGCTATTTTGACGGCGAACATATGCCAAGACCCATGCATTCAGACTTTTTA
The DNA here is from genome assembly GCF_965113295.1 of Leuciscus leuciscus. Lineage (NCBI taxonomy): Eukaryota > Metazoa > Chordata > Actinopteri > Cypriniformes > Leuciscidae > Leuciscus > Leuciscus leuciscus. Next base: position 23,838,593 of record NC_138747.1, on the reverse strand, counting down.
CAATGTTTCGGATAATGCTAGTGCTAATCAGTTACCTACCGTTTCCACGATGTGTGGTGCAGCCATACACTGTAGCCAAAACAACGGAGAAGTAACGTCCTTTCGGATATGAAAAAAAAAAAGTCAGTTTATCATTTCCTGTCTGGCAGCAGTTCACATCCGGGTCTTCGGGCACTGATTCAAATAATGACGTGATTGGCCAACTCAAGTTGACAAGGTAACAACATGAGCTTTGATTGGTTCTTACTCTGGCTAACTCCGGCTAACATTTTGTGTTTAGCTAGCGAGATTATATCTACGTTATATGTTTAATGTGCAACAATTGACATTGGAAACAAGCAGTAATGTGCTCAACAACAATTTATATAGCCAGTTATAAAAAATTCACCAGTTCCCTGGAGGAGATCTATCAGATCGAAAACTAAAGGAGAAAAACAGACTTGGCCCACTGCCTATGGGGTGCCGTGGAGCTACCTCCATGGGCGGCCGTGGGAAGTCGCAGGAGGGCACCCTCGGTGGCGAGCGGACTGAGGCGTCTGAGCCGGCGGATGGGTGGCAGCAGCTGGCCGCGGGGTCAGAACATGTTTGATCGCCTCAGTCTGCTTCCGGGTGGTCGAGAACTGTTGGGTAGAGTCCTCGACCACGCTGCCGAAGAGGCCAGCCTGGGATATGGGGGAGATATGGGAGATAAGTGGGACAATCCCACTTCTCTCTTAGAATAATTTATTTGTTTCTAGTGATTTGATATAATAAATATGTACAGCGTAGCATAATTAACAATGACAAAGCAAAAGCACTTATGATCATGTCATGTTTTGCGAATAAAATATATGGGTGACATAAAATAGACAATTTTTAGGGTCTTGCAAATGGACAAGTGAGCAAAACAGGCCATATGTGTTTATTTTTGGTTGTGTTGAATGGGATAAGGTCCAGTAGAGGAGGCTCTAACCCTTTAAAAAAGAGAAAATAGCTCTTAATGGATTCAAGGAACTCTGGTGTACTGTAGAAAATAGTTGGAATTCTTGGTTCATAAGCTTCTGCTGATCCTAGAAGATGGTATTCCTTTTTTGTTCCTCATACACAAACTGTAACATCATTCTCAGCGCTGATATGTTGTTTTTATTCCATAACATGCACATTTTATTTTATATACACTCTTCAGACTACACTGTTTTATATACACTCTTATTTTTTCTCTTTTCCTTTCTCCTTCTCTCTTTTTTTCTTCACTTTTAAATTATTCATATGCGTTTTCTCCCTGTGTGGGTCAACTTGAAGTTAGCTCATAGGATGTTCAGCATGTATTTAAACATTAAAAAGACAGGCTTCATCTTTTGAAAGCCCCAAAAAGTGCCTCTGACTGGGCGCCTTGCCTAACGCATACAGAATTCATTATGAAAGATGACACCTGATTGGACAAATCATTGTCTCCACTGAGTCCACATCGTCCACATGTCCCTGTGCTTCAAAGATCAAAGCTAAAAAAAATCTGCCTTACACCGACATCACTCTTTTATTAATATAAAACCTATAGTGTAAAATACAGCTCTCTTGGATCTGTATATTGTCATGTCTCGTTTGCTCTGTGTTTGTGTTTATTTAAGTTGGACTTTGAGTTGGTTTTCACTTTTTAGGTCAGTTTCCTTTGTCAGTGTTTATTGGTAAGTCACACCTGTCCTGTTTTACCACTCATTAGTTTGTGTATATCTAGCCCTCAGTTTGTGATTGTGTTAGTCCATTATTGTCATTGGTAATGTGGTTATTTTGTTCATGTTTCCTAAGATTGCTGAGTAGTCTCTGAGTTTTTGTTATTTTTGTTACAAATAAAAACTGCTGCAAAACTTTCATCCCCGCTGCAACCAATGCTGTGACATATATAGTGTATGCTTGTAATACTTATGAAACATTGTTACACAATTATTAATTTCACTGCTTTTTGTCCTGTCCTTTCTCAATTATTTTTAGATATTGTTGAATTATCATGTTTCACAGTATCACATGGATATCGAAATGATTAAAATATCAATACAATATCTATATAGATAGATAGATAGATAGATAGATAGATAGATAGATAGACTGAGATAATTAAAATTAAGACAAAATTATTGTGACTATTCAAACCACTTATCAACAGTTAGTTAAAAATAATTGGACTAAAGGGTCAGAAAACTAGTTAGTTCTGTGAAAAGTTATCTATTCATTTGTTTAAATATGAAGAAAGACAATCCATTGTTTTATTTTAAACAATTAAAAATATAAAGTTACACTTTCATAGTGCTACCACAAAGTTTATGGCAAAAAATAAATAAAAATCGAATCGAGGGCAGCATATGTAGTGCTATGCAATGTTTAATTAATATGCAGTGTTCCCCTCATTAACTTCCCAGTGTGGATTAATTTAATGAGTTGCATAAAATGCAAATGTGATGTAATATGCTGCAGCTCCTTTAAAGAGAGAGACAACAAACTTAAACATATTTGTAAATCATGTTAAAAAAAAGTTATATCCATTTCTTTGTCAAATGTTTTGAGTGAGGGAACAATTATGAGGGAGTGTACACCTATATTTAACAGAACAGACTGTTTCTTTCTAATGGATTTTGTCCTGACCTTATGGGTTTCTGTTCCTGATGCAAGATGAGATGATTCAACAAACACTGGTGAAATAACAGTTGAGGAAAGTCGGCAAATAAAATTTTGAAAAACAATGCTGTAATTAACAGGAATTTCTTCCCATACTCCCAAAAGCAGGTGTTAATGCGAGTTGTGTCTAAATACTAAATGGATGTGACTTTAATGGATTCTCCCAGTTTGAATGTCATCAATATTCTCTCTTGCCTGAGGGATACATCTGTACTAAATTTCCTTGATGAAGATCCAGTAAGTCAACATCTATCACTGAGTATACAATGTCCAATGACTTTTAACATCATACTATGAAATTATTTGAATTAGTTAATTAAATGCATGTTTGTATATTTATGAATCTGAGTATATATATATGAATGGATGCACTGTTGGATGAGGAGGGAGACACTGTACTGAATGAGGATGCCAGTGGACTGATTTGATGATGGGGGTGATATGTTCGTATTTGTGCACCCTCATCAGGATCCATTAGGCAGCTTAACTTTGCAGTGCTGTTCTGGATGTACTGCAGCTTTTTGAGGCTTTTGCCCGGGATCCCGATGAGTCCAGCCTGGATGAGACAAAGGCATGGCAATCTTTTCCACATCTGCAAAAGAGAGTTTGGAAGAAGGAGGTATTGCACAGATGTTTGATGTGACCCTCAAAGGCCAGATAAGAGTCCATTATTACACCCAGGTTGGTGGCTGATGTTGAAAGTGGAATATCCTGGCCAGAGAAGGTAATGCTGGTAATGACGAATGTCCCGACCTCGTATGGGGTGCCGACTAGGATGGCTTCAGTTTTAGAGCTGTTTATCTGCAATAAGTTTTGCTTCATCAATGCCTTTATCTCCTCGATGATGGAAGGGCAGCAGAGGGGATTGAGTTGGTCCTGAGGTAGAGTTTAGTGTTGGGCTGGGGGGGAGCATGTAGAGGATAAACAGGTTGGGGCCAAGTACTGAGCGTTGAGGGACACCACAGGTGACATTACATGTCAAGGATTTAGCCTCTCCCAAGGCAACATGCTCAGTTCTCCTGGTGAGGTAGGATGAAAACCAGTTGTAGACAGAGTCAGAGAGACAGATGGTGTAGTGTAGACGATGAAGGAGGTTGTCTGGGTCCACAGTGTCGAACACTGCAGTCAAGTCAAGGTGGAGGAGAAGAGATTGGGAGCTAATGCCTGCCATCATCCGCAGGTCATTTGTGACCCTGACCAGAGCTGTTTCCATGCTGTGGCCGGGGTGGAAACCAGACTGGAATTTCCCAAACAGGTTGTTTTGTTTTAAATGAACCTGAAGCTGTGCAGCAACTACTTTTCCAGCACCTTGTAAAGTAATGTAAGGTTGGAGATGGGCCTGTAGATGGCAAGGACTTCTGTGTCTAAGGTGGGTTTTATGAGTAGTGGTCTGATGACAGCAGTTTTCACTGTAGATGGAACATGGCCAGCCTGGAGGGAGTGGTTGTTGACCTTCTTGATCAGGGGACTTATGACACGGAAGTTAGATTTGACCAAGGCTGGTGGAAAGGAGTCCAGTGCGCAGGTGGACGGTTTCGTCTTTCTGATGATGTCCTCTATCTCTCACTACTAGATGTCAGAGAAAGAGAGGTTGGGAGGTCCCAGGCTGTTAACTCCACCATCTTGGGGTGGAGTCTCCATTCTCTGGGCCTCAGCCCCTGCCTCGACAGGATGTCTGCTCCCAGATTTTGGTCCCTGGTAATATACATTGCTCTGAGTGAGAGCAACTTGCCCTAGGACCATAGGAGAACCTGATGCGCCAGTCTGCACAGAGGGTGCGGCCTTAGGCCCTCCTGCCAATTTATGTAGGAGACCACCAACAAATTGTCTGTGTGTACTAGAACATGATGGTTCCTGAGGTTCCGGGAGGAAGTGCCTCAGGGCTAGATGCCATGACTGCTAACCAGCACGTGAGGGATGTGACATTAGTCACTGTTTTCCACTGACAGGAACGAAGTGCTGCTGCTCCACCACTGGGGGGACTGCCCTCAGAGGCCTGCACAGAGTATCAGGACCTCTTATTCGCCTGAATGACAGTCATCAGATCTGTCTTCGGCTTAGAAGACTTCGGGTGAGAGTGTTGCTATGACTCCCATGCTTTTTTGGGGGGAGGTGGCAGAGAGGCAACATTCTCCTTCTGCTGCTGCAGGTGTGAGGAGCTGACGGCTGATGTGTGGGGTTGCTCCCTGGCAGCACCCCTTGAGATCTAGAATGACGGCGGGGGATGAATTGTTTAAATGCGACTGACCGTCACATCGCCTCTTGAAACCTCACGACTACAGTATTGAGGGCATCGCCAAAGAGGCCAGAAAGCAGAGCATCGATAAGGAAGGCCTTGTCTTTCTCATTGATGCCTGACACAGATGCCTCTCCGTTGCCACTAATGCTGCCAATGGAACTGGCTGTCTCCTTAGTTGCCCAGAGAAACAAGTCTGCAGCCCGACCTCCCCACTGTTATCTAAACCTTTGAGAAGGTCAGCCTGGTATGTCTGCATGATGCCCATGCATGCTGACTCGCCACCATATATGCTTTGCCCACCAATGCAAATGTTGTGTAGCAGGGTTTGGTGGGCAGCGCCAGAGCCTTGAGGGATGATGCTAGTGCCTCTTCAACACGTGGCATCACCCCATAGCCGTTCTCTTTCGAGCCCAGGATGAAGGAATTATTATGGACAGTTGGGCTTGATAATCTTGATGAGAACGGCCTAAGAAAGACAGACTCCGATGTGAAGATTGTGACCGAGACTTGTTGGAGGTTGTGACTAGAGCAGTGGCCAAATTAAACATTGAATGACCATAAGAAAAGCAGGAAGCACAAAAGAAAAGCAAACTTGAGCACTTTCTGCTTTTCTTATGGTCATTCAATGTTTAATTTGGCCACTGCTCTAGTCACAACCTCCAGCATCTCCTCAAAAGCAGGGGAATGAGGTAGTGAGTCCTCTAATTCTCCTGCCTTGATGCTCTAAATCCTCTAAGCTAGATAGTTCCAGCATCGGGGTTTCATCCAGAGTGGAAGAAGCAGCTGAGCGGGCTTCCGACACCTGAGTGGGAACAATAAAGCTGGCTGCTGAGAGCTGAGAAGGGCCGAAGCCGTGATCCCCATGGCAGCAGCTCACAATTCGTACAGGCAGCTCCCTCGAGAGCCACCCGTGCATGCTCCGCTATGAGGCAGATAACACAAAGCGAGTTCTTCTGTGTACACAGTCACGTTTCATCATGGCGCAACACCAATCGAGATTGGACTAGTTTTACACATGCTTCAGACGCTATTAGGCAGGAGGCGTTCCCCAAATTGTCATCTTTGATGACAAAGGGAACTCTCATTTTGTTTTCAATTTTCATACAAATTGTATTGTTGTAACTGCAGTTCAACCCTGAGACCTGATGAATTGTAAGAAATATGATACTGAATGTTTTTTTATTTGAATTCAAAGAAAATCAGATACAATAGCTGTGTCCCAATGCGAAGGCTGCATCCTCCGAAGGCCGTATTTGAAGGCTGATTGGCCGTATTTGAAGGCCGATTGCGTTACAGCGTTACGAAGGACGTCCCAATTCAAAGGCTGCACCCTTGGAAGGTCGCATTTGAAGGCCGATTGTGTCACCGCGGCGCGATGAAGGCTGTCCCAATTCAGTTCTGCATCCTTCGAAGGCCGTATTCGAAGGCCGGTTGCGTCATCGCGACGCGACGAAGGCTTCCCTGATTCAAAAGCGACGCCAAATGCACCCTTCGTTTCCCCGTGAAAGGAAGGATACATAAATGGATCCTTAGCGGCCTATCCTACCCCATAAGTCATTGCGCGCCGGTGACGACAGCATTTTTATTAAAAAAAAATTGCGGTCGAGAGTTCGGTGGTGGACGGCAAATTCACATTTAAATGTAAGTATTATGTTTTCATTTACTCAAATAGCTAGCGAAACCACAGTTAAAACCCACAAGTTTTTCTTTCTTATAAACTTCATCTTAACTCTTTCGTCACCATTGCGTGGCTTCATTTATCAGGTGGTTTGAGGCAAAACTTGTGCTAATATTAGTTTAATAATTGTTTCAGGGAGCAAGGAGCAGACAACTCAATTTATTAAATTGCGGTCTGAAAAATACCATTTCTTTACGGGGGCGAAAAACTGGAGGCAAGACAACAACCTATTTGTAATATTTGCACTAGTCTGTCTCACTTGTGTATTATAAGAAAAATCACTCACCCTATAAAGCCCACAACAATAGGAAAAGCAGTAGATAAGGCAATGGGGTTTCACTTGTATGTGTTTTTGTAGTGCTGTCATGCAAGCTATGTCTACAAAGGTTTTAACCAAATTTGAGAATCCAGAAATATGATTTCTTAAGTATTTTGTATGCATGTCCTGATGTATCATATTTTGCAGTGTTAACAATGCACTAATGTTAAGATTGCACCCCTGTGTTAATATTTTTCATAAGTACCCTTTTCTGCTTTTTTAGAGCAATTCTGGAGAAAATGGGTCTGCTGAGGAGGGTCACTCCCATACAGGCAAAAAAACAAACAAAAAAAAAAAAAAAAAAAACTAAGTAAGAAAGTTTATACACACATCTTTTCTGAAATGTATTGTGCTGTTGTTGTTAGCACGCCATGGTTAATTTGCTCTGCCTTAGGATTGCAAGTGTCCCGGTACATGTGAGGGTGTGAGTGGGAACCCACTGCTGAAACTTGGCCCTGGTTTGTCCTCATGGATGAGGTGTTGGGACAGAGGCATTGCACCAACACCCCGTCCTCATTTCCTCAATCCAAACACACCAGGGCAGAGTTCAGCAGTGGGTGCCCACGGTGAGGAGGAGCCAGGGGCAGCACCACCAGCACCTGCACCACCATCAGCAGCAGCAGCAGCAGCAGCAGCAGCAGGAGCACCAGCACCAGCAGCAGCAGCAGCACAAATGCAGCGAGACAGAGAGGACGAGGCGGGACAGAGAAGGCATGCAACTACAGAGAGAGGCAGAGGCGAGGAGAGTAGGGAGAGGATGGACAGGCTGTTTTCTCTTCTTGAGAGAATGATTGAAAAAATATGTATTTTTGTTTAACTTTTTTTCTCAAATTTTTTTTTTTTTTAAAGGAAAGAAAAATCTGTACATTATTTATTTTTATGCAACTTTAAATGTGTAAATAAAAGAGAATGAATTGTTCTGGACATTGTTTATTTTTGTAATGACGGTCATAATTTCTACATGAAACAAATTCTTCTATACCTTTTTTTTATTTATTTTTTTATAAAATTGTTAAATGAAAATCATTTGTTCCATTGGCTACATAAAATTACTTTTTCCAACTATTTACAACATACATTAAACATATCAAAATCAACATAAACATTTAAATTTACAGTACATAAAATAAGAAAAAATTATGTAGACTTTTATTGAGCTGAGCAGGGAGACCCTGGTGGTGCTGGACCGGGCTGGGCTGGTAAGACCCTGGTAAGGCCTCTCTGCTGGTGGGACATCATCTGGGATGGTCTCCAGGGTGTTTGAGTGCATATTTCCACTATCCACTAAGTTGTCTACCAACAGGTTTGCAGGGCTGACTCAATCGACGGCTGCCATATCACTGAGATTTTTTCAGAAAGAGTAAATTTCTGAAAAAAGTTATTTTAATAACTATTAATACCACATTGGGGAAAAACTACAGCTGCGTCCCAAATGAAGGGTGCATCTGAAGCGCTCGGACCGGTCTAGCCTATGGAGGAATTATTCTTGTCGCCTGGCAACTGTTACAGCTGCCGATGACGAGCGGGAGTAATATTCAATATTCGGTTTTATATTCAAACAGGGTTGAAAACCTGTATGTTCACCATGGTCCATTTGTGGTCCATGGTCCAAAAAAATACACTAGCCTACAAAATCACATCAAGGTAAGATATAAGTGAACATTTGAACCTTTGAAATTTGTATATATATATATATATATATATATATATATATATATAGGCCTATGTAAGTTTTATTTTATTTGCATATATCATTACATTATTTACGTAAGTTAACACCCAATACTTGAACAGTTTAAAGTGTAATCCGCCAATTCAGGATGCAGCCTCTGAATTGGGACGCAGCAAATCAGCTTAATTTATCTGGCCATGGTCTTGGCTAAGGCGAAAATACATGACCCGGCAGCGCCGGGGCTGAAACATCCTCACCATGTCCTCCAGTAAAATATAAAACATAAAAATGACAATAGCCAAGCTGGCTCCATAGCGGTTTACTCAATTATATCAAATGGATTATTAGGATGGCAGCTGTCCTCTTGCACGTTGCTTGGCGCCAGGAGCGGTAATCGGGAACACCTGGTTGCGCAATTAGGAAATCCTATGAAGGCTACATGATACGTCCTTCGAAGGACGGATAGGCTGCATTCTTCGAAGTCTGCGGCCTTCAAAGGATGCAGCCTTCACATTGGGACACAGCTTATAAACCAACAATATTTCCAAACTAATTAGCCCCTACTGAGTTACAACTTCATTTAGGGTAAATCTGCAACCTTGTTACACATTTTATTTTTATTTAATTTAATTTCATGTTTATTGCTACAGAATTACAAAATCATACAGATCAGGGTGCAGACTGTATTTAGAGATTTAACAAATATAGATTAGAGGTTTGCAAAACTTGTATACATATACTATTTAGTTTGACCTCATGAGTGTCACGGTTGATTTTGGCAAGGAGAGTTGAGAGGCAGGATCTAATACAGCCGTCATTTATTTAACTTTATAAACAAGATAACAGAAACACAGGAGAACTAGATAAATGCATCCAACTTAGCATTAAGATGAGAATGGACAGGAATGAACAGAATGTTGGGGGCTATATATACACTGAGTAAACAAAACAAAGCTTAATGAAACACAAGTGAAACTAATCAGTAACTATGGAAACAAGCTGGCACTCACTGGCAAACTATAGGTCAACTAACAATGACAGGGAACACAGCAAAACAGGAACAGACCAAAACCAAACTAAAACACATATCAACTAACAGAACTTAACAAGACACACATGACAATGGGGTTGACAATCAATCTACATTTAAGCACATTTTACTGACACTTTGTTTTTTAAACTAACAAATGAATGTATGTATGTTTATGTGTAAAGTGCCCAAGAGTTATTATTATATTTTTTTATTTGATTGCTTGCATGGGTATAAATTAACAAAAGAAAAATGCTTTTGATCGGCCAGTTATTCAATGAAAGTGATAGCGATCAGTTATCTGCACACATCTACAGAACTAAAAGGAAGGAAAGAGTAACAAAGCCTCTTTTTCCGGCCGCCACTTTTGGCTTTCTGTGTGCTAATACTCAGGGGACTCACTCAAATGACTGAAGGGCTGTGTAGCAGCCACTTGCGGTCAGCTTTATTTATTTAATTATTAATTTGAAGCCTCACCACCAACACTTTGGATGGACCCTAATTGATGTGAATTGACGCTGCTTGCCATAGATAATGGCTTCTTGGGTGACTCTCTCTACCCACAGTTCATTCAGTGTCGCCACACAGCAACTTAACTGCCCTTAAAATGTCGGCCCGCAACATGGGAGCTGTTGGGCAGACGGGATTATCAGTCTTTGTTATCGTGGAGTGTCTATTATGCACAGGCCTTCTATTCACAATGGACCTTAAAGAGTGTGTCAGAGCAAGCCACATAGCAAACTAGCCCACTGACAAACACACTAACATAACCAGCTCTTGGCCACAATGCACAGCACCCCAGTTCAGGTAAGAAAGCGGATATGCATTAGATATATTTTTATTGATTATTTTGATGATTCAGAAAAGTAGTTGATCCTGTTGCGTTTTTAGAGGTCACATTATTAACTAAAATTAGTAACACAACTACATTTTGCAGTTGCATGACCCTAGCTGAGATATTTTCTAAAACATTGTAGCTTTTATAGAACAAGCTGCTTTTTCCAACAATTAAGGGTGCTTCCGTGTCTTGCAGGTCACATTGCATTGTACACACAGCAGTTTAAAGCTTTACATCTGACGCAAAATGGGTCTCCTAAAATGTCTTTCTCAAGTAGCATGGGGAAGTTCATTTTAAAATTACTAATTAAAAAATGATTGAATGATTCATTTGAGTATGAAAAATTGTATTTTCATAATCTTTTGTGAAGCAAAACAGTTCAGTGCTTTGGTTGTCACCATGTTTTTGACAGTTAAATAAATCACACGTTTTATTAGTTTTTTATTAGTTTTATTCTATCTTTTTAAGTTTAATACGTCAACAAAATTAAGCTTCTCATTGTTTTGTACCAAACTGCCCATTCTGTAAAATTGTATTAATATATATATATATATATATATATAGTTGCATATTTAAAAAATATTTTGCTCTAACACTGCTGAGTTTGGAATTTTGGTACTGATATGAAGTTACTTCCTGTCAAGAACTAGCAGCAAATTGTGGGTTAATGAAACAAAGTTATTATAAAACCCTGAACACTGTGATACTTTTGACAGTGAACGATGTGGCGGCCTTTGCTCATAAGGTGTAGTAGTGTTAGCATGTCAAGCATGTAGTTTCTGATCAGCCTCTGTGCTAGTGCGAGAAAAATGATTTGGTGTCCCTGCGGTTCCTTGAGGAGAACTGAATTTTCTGGCGAAAGGCAAGCCTGCTGCGTGTCTAATTTATTCATTATTCTTTCCCCTCTCTCTCTCCTTCCTTTGCGTTTTCCTTCTATTCTCTTCCTTGTAGCCACCACTGAGTTAATGCTTATTACAACAAATTATGTGTGAAACTTCTAAACTCTGTGTTAGGAGCGCAGGGGATAATCCACTTTGCGACCGATTGAAGAGATCCAGCCTCATGGGGTGCGGACATGCTCACTTCAGACATACTCTTCTGAAATCCCACATATTGCCTTAATATTGTGTATTACCTTAAATTCCTAAATCAAATATTCACTGACCCGGTCCTGCTGCTACAATTTAAACAATACAAAAATCTTTAATCAAGACTGACTGCATGATTATTTCACTGGATGTTTGTCGATGCATTATTCAATAACTGTTGAGTGCACAGCGGGAGGGCAATTGTCTTCAACAAACGGAGAATATAATCCAGTATAAAGAGTTTATGGACACTGTGTGGGGATTTGTCCAGAAGTTTAATTGTTAAAAGATTGTTCTTACTTCTATTGATATTTTAGGAGACATTTCTTTCTTTTTTTTTCTTTTTTTTAGGAGAAACGTCTTCTTCTTTCTTCCATCTAAATTTGAGTTTATTCAAGTCAAAAATATTATTTAATATGACCAAGTCAACCAGACTGGTGACCAGTGTTTGGTTATTCTCATAAAATAATATAAGATCAAGGTAGAAAAAGCTTCTTACCTCCTTGGTTATTCCTATTCTCTTAATTTCCATATATGTCTTAACATATTGGATATGTCTTAAATATTCAAATCTTTTAAACATGAAAGTCATCATTTTAGTTGAAATTTTTTTAAACAAAATTTCACAACACTTCAATTAAGTGGATTTTAATCATTTCACTCTTTTGGTTTGGGTGGATATTATGGAGTGGACATGTTTACCATGTCCATATGCACTTCTAACA